>NC_090767.1:2450962-2753092 GCF_036898095.1 Palaemon carinicauda
TAGAACCTTCGTCGTCGTCTCCGTCGTCTTCGTCATCTTCGTCTTCGTCTGCGTCGTCTTCGTCTGCGTCGTCTTTTTCAAGTAGGCAGAGGAAGGGACAGAGAGACGATATGAACGGATGCAAACACCATTATTTTTAAAAAAATGAAACCTCGGGAGCCCTATTTTCAAAAATGATAGAATCTTCGTCGTCGTCTCCGTCGTCTTCGTCGTCTTCGTCTTCATCGTCTTCGTCTGCGTCGTCTTCGTCTGCGTCGTCTTTTTCAAGTAGGCAGAGGAAGGGACAGAGAGACGATATGAACGGATGCAAACACCCTTATTTTTAAAAAAATGAAACCTGGTGATCCCTATTTTCAAAAAATGATAGAACCTTCGTCGTCGTCTCCGTCGTCTCAGTCGTCTTCGTCGTCTGCATCGTCTTCGTCTGCGTCGTCTTTTTCAAGTAGGCAGAGGAAGGGACAGAGAGACGATATGAACGGATGCAAACACCCTTATTTTTAAAAAAAATGAAACCTGGGGAGCCCCTATTTTCAAAAAAATGATAGAACCTTCATTGTCGTCTCCGTCGTCTTCGTCTTCATCGTCTTCGTCTGCGTCGTCTTCGTCTGCGTCGTCTTTTTCAAGTAGGCAGAGGAAGGGACAGAGAGACGATATGAACGGATGCAAACACCCTTATTTTTAAAAAAATGAAACCTGGTGAGCCCTATTTTCAAAATATGATAGAACCTTCGTCGTCGTCTCTGTCGTCTTCGTCGTCTTCGTCTTCGTCTGCGGCGTCTTCGTCTGCGTCGTCTTTTTCAAGTAGGCAGAGGAAGGGACAGAGAGACGATATGAACGGATGCAAACACCCTTATTTTGAAAAAAAAGGAAACCTGGGGAGCCCTATTTTCAAAAAATGATAGAACCTTCGTCGTCGTCTCCGTCGTCTTCGTCGTCTTCGTCTTCATCGTCTTCGTCTGCGTCGTCTTCGTCTGCGTCGTCTTTTTCAAGTAGGCAGAGAAGGGACAGAGAGACGATATGGACGGATGCAAACACCCTTATTTTTAAAAAAATGAGATCTGAGTGACCCTATTAAAAAAAAAAAAAAAAAAAAAAAAAAAAACGTCGAAAATGGGTAGCTAAGATAATTTCTTCCAGTAGGCAGGGGAAGGGACAGAGAGACGATCTGGACGAATGCAAACACCCTTATTTTGAAAAAAATGAAACCTGGGGAGCCCAATTTTCAAAAAAATGATAGAACCTTTGTCGTCGTCTCCGTCGTCTTCGTCTTCGTCGTCTTCGTCGGCGTCGTCTTCGTCTGCGTCGTCTTTTTCAAGTAGGCAGAGGAAGGGACAGAGAGACGATATGAACGGATGCAAACACCCTTATTTTTAAAAAAATGAAACCTGGGGAGCCCTATTTTCAAAAATTGATAGAACCTTCGTCGTCGTCTCCGTCGTCTTCGTCGTCTTCGTCTTCGTCTGCGTCGTCTTCGTCTGCGTCGTCTTTTTCAAGTAGGCAGAGGAAGGGACAGAGAGACGATATGAACTGATGCAAACACCCTTATTTTTAAAGAAATGAAACCTGGGGAGCCCTATTTTCAAAAAATGATAGAACCTTCGTCGTCGTCTCCGTCGTCTTCGTCTTCGTCATCTTCGTCTGCGTCGTCTTCGTCTGCGTCGTTTTTTTCAAGTAGGCAGAGGAAGAGACAGAGAGACGTTATGAACGGATGCAAACACCCTTATTTTTGAGAAAATGAAACCTGGGGAGCCCTATTTTCAAAAAATGATAGAACCTTCGCCGTCGTCTCCGTCGTCTTCGTCGTCTTCGTCTTCATCGTCTTCGTCTGCGTCGTCTTCGTCTGCGTCGTCTTCGTCTGCGTCGTCTTTTTCAAGTAGGCAGAGGAAGGGAAAGAGAGACGATATGAACGGATGCAAACACCCTTATTTTTAAAAAAATGAAACCTGGGGAGCCCTATTTTCAAAAAATGATAGAACCTTCGTCGTCGTCTCCGTCGTCTTTGTCTTCATCGTCTTCGTCTGCGTCGTCTTCGTCTGCATTGTCTTTTTCAAGTAGGCAGAGGAAGGGACAGAGAGACGATATGAACGGATGCAAACACCCTTATTTTTAAAAAAATGAAACCTGGGGAGTCCTATTTTCAAAAATTGATAAAACCTTCGTCGTCGTCTCCGTCGTCTTCATCGTCTTCGTCTTCGTCTGCCTCGTCTTCGTCTGCGTCGTCTTTTTCAAGTAAGCAGAGGAAGGGACAGAGAGACGATATGAACGGATGCAAACACCCTTATTTTTAAAAAAATGAAACCTGGGGAGCCCTATTTTCAAACAATGATAAAACCTTCGTCGTCGTTTCCGTCGTCTTCGTCTTCCTCGTCTTCGTCTGCGTCGTCTTTTTCAAGTAGGCAGAGGAAGGGACAGAGAGACGATATGAACGGATGCAAACACCCTTATTTTTAAAAGAAATGAAACCTGGGGAGCCCTATTTTCAAAAAATGATAGAACCTTCGTCGTCGTCTCCGTCGTCTTCGTCGTCTTCGTCTTCGTCTGCGTCGTCTTCGTCTGCGTCGTCTTTTTCAAGTAGGCAGAGGAAGGGACAGAGAGACGATATGAACGGATGCAAACACCCTTATTTTTAAAAAAATGAAACCTGGTGAGCCCTATTTTCAAAAAATGATAGAACCTTCGTCGTCGTCTCCGTCGTCTCCGTCGTCTTCGTCGTCTTCGTCTTCGTCTGCGTCGTCTTCGTCTGCGTTGTCTTTTTCAAGTAGGCAGAGGAAGGGACAGAGAGACGATATGAACGCATGCAAACACCCTTATTTTTAAACAAATGAAACCTGGGGAGCCCTATTTTCAAAAAATGATAGAACCTTCGTCGTCGTCTCCGTCGTCTTCGTCATCTTCGTCTTCGTCTGCGTCGTCTTCGTCTGCGTCGTCTTTTTCAAGTAGGCAGAGGAAGGGACAGAGAGACGATATGAACGGATGCAAACACCATTATTTTTAAAAAAATGAAACCTCGGGAGCCCTATTTTCAAAAAATGATAGAACCTTCGTCGTCGTCTCCGTCGTCTTCGTCGTCTTCGTCTTCATCGTCTTCGTCTGCGTCGTCTTCGTCTGCGTCGTCTTTTTCAAGTAGGCAGAGGAAGGGACAGAGAGACGATATGAACGGATGCAAACACCCTTATTTTTAAAAAAATGAAACCTGGTGATCCCTATTTTCAAAAAATGATAGAACCTTCGTCGTCGTCTCCGTCGTCTCAGTCGTCTTCGTCGTCTGCATCGTCTTCGTCTGCGTCGTCTTTTTCAAGTAGGCAGAGGAAGGGACAGAGAGACGATATGAACGGATGCAAACACCCTTATTTTTAAAAAAAATGAAACCTGGGGAGCCCTATTTTCAAAAAAATGATAGAACCTTCATTGTCGTCTCCGTCGTCTTCGTCTTCATCGTCTTCGTCTGCGTCGTCTTCGTCTGCGTCGTCTTTTTCAAGTAGGCAGAGGAAGGGACAGAGAGACGATATGAACGGATGCAAACACCCTTATTTTTAAAAAAATGAAACCTGGTGAGCCCTATTTTCAAAATATGATAGAACCTTCGTCGTCGTCTCTGTCGTCTTCGTCGTCTTCGTCTTCGTCTGCGGCGTCTTCGTCTGCGTCGTCTTTTTCAAGTAGGCAGAGGAAGGGACAGAGAGACGATATGAACGGATGCAAACACCCTTATTTTGAAAAAAAAGGAAACCTGGGGAGCCCTATTTTCAAAAAATGATAGAACCTTCGTCGTCGTCTCCGTCGTCTTCGTCGTCTTCGTCTTCATCGTCTTCGTCTGCGTCGTCTTCGTCTGCGTCGTCTTTTTCAAGTAGGCAGAGGAAGGGACAGAGAGACGATATGGACGGATGCAAACACCCTTATTTTTAAAAAAATGAGATCTGAGTGACCCTATTAAAAAAAAAAAAAAAAAAAAAAAAAAAACGTCGAAAATGGGTAGCTAAGATAATTTCTTCCAGTAGGCAGGGGAAGGGACAGAGAGACGATCTGGACAAATGCAAACACCCTTATTTTGAAAAAAATGAAACCTGGGGAGCCCAATTTTCAAAAAAATGATAGAACCTTTGTCGTCGTCTCCGTCGTCTTCGTCTTCGTCGTCTTCGTCGGCGTCGTCTTCGTCTGTGTCGTCTTTTTCAAGTAGGCAGAGGAAGGGACAGAGAGACGATATGAACGGATGCAAACACCCTTATTTTTAAAAAAATGAAACCTGGGGAGCCCTATTTTCAAAAATTGATAGAACCTTCGTCGTCGTCTCCGTCGTCTTCGTCGTCTTCGTCTTCGTCTGCGTCGTCTTCGTCTGCGTCGTCTTTTTCAAGTAGGCAGAGGAAGGGACAGAGAGACGATATGAACTGATGCAAACACCCTTATTTTTAAAAAAATGAAACCTGGGGAGCCCTATTTTCAAAAAATGATAGAACCTTCGTCGTCGTCTCCGTCGTCTTCGTCTTCGTCATCTTCGTCTGCGTCGTCTTCGTCTGCGTCGTTTTTTTCAAGTAGGCAGAGGAAGAGACAGAGAGACGTTATGAACGGATGCAAACACCCTTATTTTTGAGAAAATGAAACCTGGGGAGCCCTATTTTCAAAAAATGATAGAACCTTCGCCGTCGTCTCCGTCGTCTTCGTCGTCTTCGTCTTCATCGTCTTCGTCTGCGTCGTCTTCGTCTGCGTCGTCTTCGTCTGCGTCGTCTTTTTCAAGTAGGCAGAGGAAGGGAAAGAGAGACGATATGAACGGATGCAAACACCCTTATTTTTAAAAAAATGAAACCTGGGGAGCCCTATTTTCAAAAAATGATAGAACCTTCGTCGTCGTCTCCGTCGTCTTTGTCTTCATCGTCTTCGTCTGCGTCGTCTTCGTCTGCATTGTCTTTTTCAAGTAGGCAGAGGAAGGGACAGAGAGACGATATGAACGGATGCAAACACCCTTATTTTTAAAAAAATGAAACCTGGGGAGTCCTATTTTCAAAAATTGATAAAACCTTCGTCGTCGTCTCCGTCGTCTTCATCGTCTTCGTCTTCGTCTGCCTCGTCTTCGTCTGCGTCGTCTTTTTCAAGTAAGCAGAGGAAGGGACAGAGAGACGATATGAACGGATGCAAACACCCTTATTTTTAAAAAAATGAAACCTGGGGAGCCCTATTTTCAAACAATGATAAAACCTTCGTCGTCGTTTCCGTCGTCTTCGTCTTCCTCGTCTTCGTCTGCGTCGTCTTTTTCAAGTAGGCAGAGGAAGGGACAGAGAGACGATATGAACGGATGCAAACACCCTTATTTTTAAAAAAATGAAACCTGGGGAGCCCTATTTTCAAAAAATGATAGAACCTTCGTCGTCGTCTCCGTCGTCTTCGTCGTCTTCGTCTTCGTCTGCGTCGTCTTCGTCTGCGTCGTCTTTTTCAAGTAGGCAGAGGAAGGGACAGAGAGACGATATGAACGGATGCAAACACCCTTATTTTTAAAAAAATGAAACCTGGGGAGCCCTATTTTCAAAATACGATAGAACCTTCGTCGTCGTCTCCATCGTCTTCGTCGTCTTCGTCTTCGTCTGCGTCGTCTTCGTCTGCGTCGTCTTCGTCTGCGTCGTCTTCGTCTGCGTCGTCTTTTTCAAGTAGGCAGAGGAAGGGACAGAGAGACGATATGAACGGATGCAAACACCCTTATTTTTAAAAAAATGAAACCTGGGGAGCCCTATTTTCAAAAAATGATAGAACCTTCGTCGTCGTCTCCGTCGTCTCCGTCGTCTTCGTCGTCTTCGTCTTCATCGTCTTCGTCTGCGTCGTCTTCGTCTGCGTCGTCTTTTTCAAGTAGGCAGAGGAAGGGACAGAGAGACGATATGGGCGGATGCAAACACCCTTATTTTAGAAAAAATGAGATCTGAGTGACCCTATTAAAAAAAAAAAAAAAAAAAAAAAAAGTCGAAAATGGGTAGCTAGGATAATTTCTTACAGTACGCAGGGGAAGGGACAGAGAGACGATCTGGACGAATGCAAACACCCTTATTTTGAAGAAAAATGAAACCTGGGGAGCCCAATTTTCAAAAAATGATAGAACCTTTGTCGTCGTCTCCGTCGTCTTCGTCTTCGTCGTCTTCGTCGGCGTCGTCTTCGTCTGCGTCGTCTTTTTCAAGTAGGCAGAGGAAGGGACAGAGAGACGATTTGAACGGATGCAAACACCCTTATTTTTGAAAAAATTAAACCTGGGGAACCCTATTTTCAAAAAATGATAGAACCTTCGTCGTTGTCTCAGTCGTCTTCGTCGTCTTCGTCTTCGTCTGCATCGTCTTCGTCTGCATCGTCTTTTTCAAGTAGGCAGAGGAAGGGACAGAGAGACGATATGAACGGATGCAAACACCCTTATTTTTTAAAAAATGAAACCTGGGGAGCCCTATTTTCAAAAAATTATAGAACCTTCGTTGTCGTCTCCGTCGTCTTCGTCTTCATCGTCTTCGTCGGCGTCGTCTTCGTCTGCGTCGTCTTTTTCAAGTAGGCAGAGGAAGGGACAGAGAGATGATATGAACGGATGCAAACACCCTTATTTTTAAAAAAATGAAACCTGGTGAGCCCTATTTTCAAAATATGATAGAACCTTCGTCGTCGTCTCCGTCGTCTTCGTCGTCTTCGTCTTTGTCTGCGTCGTCTTCGTCTGCGTCGTCTTTTTCAAGTAGGCAGAGGAAGGGACAGAGAGACGATATGAACGGATGCAAACACCCTTATTTTTAAAAAAAAAGGAAACCTGGGGAGCCCTATTTTCAAAAAATGATAGAACCTTCGTCGTCGTCTCCGTCGTCTTCGTCTTCATCGTCTTCGTCTGCGTTGTCTTCGTCTGCGTCGTCTTTTTCAAGTAGGCAGAGGAAGGGACAGAGAGACGATATGAACGGATGCAAACACCCTTATTTTTAAAAAAATGAAACCTGGGGAGCCCTATTTTCAAAAATTGATAGAACCTTCGTCGTCGTCTCCGTCGTCTTCGTCGTCTTCGTCTTCGTCTGCGTCGTCTTCGTCTGCGTCGTCTTTTTCAAGTAGGCAGAGGAAGGGACAGAGAGACGATATGAACAGATGCAAACACCCTTATTTTTAAAAAAATGAAATCTGGGGAGCCCTATTTTCAAAAAATGATAGAACCTTCGTCGTCGTCTCCGTCGTCTTCGTCGTCTTCGTCTTCATCGTCTTCGTCTGCGTCGTCTTCGTCTGCGTCGTCTTCGTCTGCGTCGTCTTTTTCAAGTAGGCAGAGGAAGGGACAGAGAGACAATATGAACGGATGCAAACACCATTATTTTTAAAAAAATGAAACCTCGGGAGCCCTATTTTCAAAAAATGATAGAATCTTCGTCGTCGTCTCCGTCGTCTTCGTCGTCTTCGTCTTCATCGTCTTCGTCTGCGTCGTCTTCGTCTGCGTCGTCTTTTTCAAGTAGTCAGAGGAAGGGACAGAGAGACGATATGAACGGATGCAAACACCCTTATTTTTAAAAAAATGAAACCTGGTGATCCCTATTTTCAAAAAATGATAGAACCTTCGTCGTCGTCTCCGTCGTCTCAGTCGTCTTCGTCGTCTGCATCGTCTTCGTCTGCGTCGTCTTTTTCAAGTAGGCAGAGGAAGGGACAGAGAGACGATATGAACGGATGCAAACACCCTTATTTTTAAAAAAAATGAAACCTGGGGAGCCCTATTTTCAAAAAAATGATAGAACCTTCATTGTCGTCTCCGTCGTCTTCGTCTTCATCGTCTTCGTCTGCGTCGTCTTCGTCTGCGTCGTCTTTTTCAAGTAGGCAGAGGAAGGGACAGAGAGACGATATGAACGGATGCAAACACCCTTATTTTAAAAAAAATGAAACCTGGTGAGCCCTATTTTCAAAATATGATAGAACCTTCGTCGTCGTCTCTGTCGTCTTCGTCGTCTTCGTCTTCGTCTGCGGCGTCTTCGTCTGCGTCGTCTTTTTCAAGTAGGCAGAGGAAGGGACAGAGAGACGATATGAACGGATGCAAACACCCTTATTTTGAAAAAAAAGGAAACCTGGGGAGCCCTATTTTCAAAAAATGATAGAACCTTCGTCGTCGTCTCCGTCGTCTTCGTCGTCTTCGTCTTCATCGTCTTCGTCTGCGTCGTCTTCGTCTGCGTCGTCTTTTTCAAGTAGGCAGAGGAAGGGACAGAGAGACGATATGGACGGATGCAAACACCCTTATTTTTAAAAAAATGAGATCTGAGTGACCCTATTAAAAAAAAAAAAAAAAAAAAAAAAAAACGTCGAAAATGGGTAGCTAAGATAATTTCTTCCAGTAGGCAGGGGAAGGGACAGAGAGACGATCTGGACGAATGCAAACACCCTTATTTTGAAAAAAATGAAACCTGGGGAGCCCAATTTTCAAAAAAATGATAGAACCTTTGTCGTCGTCTCCGTCGTCTTCGTCTTCGTCGTCTTCGTCGGCGTCGTCTTCGTCTGCGTCGTCTTTTTCAAGTAGGCAGAGGAAGGGACAGAGAGACGATATGAACGGATGCAAACACCCTTATTTTTAAAAAAATGAAACCTGGGGAGCCCTATTTTCAAAAATTGATAGAACCTTCGTCGTCGTCTCCGTCGTCTTCGTCGTCTTCGTCTTCGTCTGCGTCGTCTTCGTCTGCGTCGTCTTTTTCAAGTAGGCAGAGGAAGGGACAGAGAGACGATATGAACTGATGCAAACACCCTTATTTTTAAAGAAATGAAACCTGGGGAGCCCTATTTTCAAAAAATGATAGAACCTTCGTCGTCGTCTCCGTCGTCTTCGTCTTCGTCATCTTCGTCTGCGTCGTCTTCGTCTGCGTCGTTTTTTTCAAGTAGGCAGAGGAAGAGACAGAGAGACGTTATGAACGGATGCAAACACCCTTATTTTTGAGAAAATGAAACCTGGGGAGCCCTATTTTCAAAAAATGATAGAACCTTCGCCGTCGTCTCCGTCGTCTTCGTCGTCTTCGTCTTCATCGTCTTCGTCTGCGTCGTCTTCGTCTGCGTCGTCTTCGTCTGCGTCGTCTTTTTCAAGTAGGCAGAGGAAGGGAAAGAGAGACGATATGAACGGATGCAAACACCCTTATTTTTAAAAAAATGAAACCTGGGGAGCCCTATTTTCAAAAAATGATAGAACCTTCGTCGTCGTCTCCGTCGTCTTTGTCTTCATCGTCTTCGTCTGCGTCGTCTTCGTCTGCATTGTCTTTTTCAAGTAGGCAGAGGAAGGGACAGAGAGACGATATGAACGGATGCAAACACCCTTATTTTTAAAAAAATGAAACCTGGGGAGTCCTATTTTCAAAAATTGATAAAACCTTCGTCGTCGTCTCCGTCGTCTTCATCGTCTTCGTCTTCGTCTGCCTCGTCTTCGTCTGCGTCGTCTTTTTCAAGTAAGCAGAGGAAGGGACAGAGAGACGATATGAACGGATGCAAACACCCTTATTTTTAAAAAAATGAAACCTGGGGAGCCCTATTTTCAAACAATGATAAAACCTTCGTCGTCGTTTCCGTCGTCTTCGTCTTCCTCGTCTTCGTCTGCGTCGTCTTTTTCAAGTAGGCAGAGGAAGGGACAGAGAGACGATATGAACGGATGCAAACACCCTTATTTTTAAAAGAAATGAAACCTGGGGAGCCCTATTTTCAAAAAATGATAGAACCTTCGTCGTCGTCTCCGTCGTCTTCGTCGTCTTCGTCTTCGTCTGCGTCGTCTTCGTCTGCGTCGTCTTTTTCAAGTAGGCAGAGGAAGGGACAGAGAGACGATATGAACGGATGCAAACACCCTTATTTTTAAAAAAATGAAACCTGGTGAGCCCTATTTTCAAAAAATGATAGAACCTTCGTCGTCGTCTCCGTCGTCTCCGTCGTCTTCGTCGTCTTCGTCTTCGTCTGCGTCGTCTTCGTCTGCGTTGTCTTTTTCAAGTAGGCAGAGGAAGGGACAGAGAGACGATATGAACGCATGCAAACACCCTTATTTTTAAACAAATGAAACCTGGGGAGCCCTATTTTCAAAAAATGATAGAACCTTCGTCGTCGTCTCCGTCGTCTTCGTCATCTTCGTCTTCGTCTGCGTCGTCTTCGTCTGCGTCGTCTTTTTCAAGTAGGCAGAGGAAGGGACAGAGAGACGATATGAACGGATGCAAACACCATTATTTTTAAAAAAGTGAAACCTCGGGAGCCCTATTTTCAAAAAATGATAGAACCTTCGTCGTCGTCTCCGTCGTCTTCGTCGTCTTCGTCTTCATCGTCTTCGTCTGCGTCGTCTTCGTCTGCGTCGTCTTTTTCAAGTAGGCAGAGGAAGGGACAGAGAGACGATATGAACGGATGCAAACACCCTTATTTTTAAAAAAATGAAACCTGGTGATCCCTATTTTCAAAAAATGATAGAACCTTCGTCGTCGTCTCCGTCGTCTCAGTCGTCTTCGTCGTCTGCATCGTCTTCGTCTGCGTCGTCTTTTTCAAGTAGGCAGAGGAAGGGACAGAGAGACGATATGAACGGATGCAAACACCCTTATTTTTAAAAAAAATGAAACCTGGGGAGCCCTATTTTCAAAAAAATGATAGAACCTTCATTGTCGTCTCCGTCGTCTTCGTCTTCATCGTCTTCGTCTGCGTCGTCTTCGTCTGCGTCGTCTTTTTCAAGTAGGCAGAGGAAGGGACAGAGAGACGATATGAACGGATGCAAACACCCTTATTTTTAAAAAAATGAAACCTGGTGAGCCCTATTTTCAAAATATGATAGAACCTTCGTCGTCGTCTCTGTCGTCTTCGTCGTCTTCGTCTTCGTCTGCGGCGTCTTCGTCTGCGTCGTCTTTTTCAAGTAGGCAGAGGAAGGGACAGAGAGACGATATGAACGGATGCAAACACCCTTATTTTGAAAAAAAAGGAAACCTGGGGAGCCCTATTTTCAAAAAATGATAGAACCTTCGTCGTCGTCTCCGTCGTCTTCGTCGTCTTCGTCTTCATCGTCTTCGTCTGCGTCGTCTTCGTCTGCGTCGTCTTTTTCAAGTAGGCAGAGGAAGGGACAGAGAGACGATATGGACGGATGCAAACACCCTTATTTTTAAAAAAATGAGATCTGAGTGACCCTATTAAAAAAAAAAAAAAAAAAAAAAAAAAAACGTCGAAAATGGGTAGCTAAGATAATTTCTTCCAGTAGGCAGGGGAAGGGACAGAGAGACGATCTGGACAAATGCAAACACCCTTATTTTGAAAAAAATGAAACCTGGGGAGCCCAATTTTCAAAAAAATGATAGAACCTTTGTCGTCGTCTCCGTCGTCTTCGTCTTCGTCGTCTTCGTCGGCGTCGTCTTCGTCTGTGTCGTCTTTTTCAAGTAGGCAGAGGAAGGGACAGAGAGACGATATGAACGGATGCAAACACCCTTATTTTTAAAAAAATGAAACCTGGGGAGCCCTATTTTCAAAAATTGATAGAACCTTCGTCGTCGTCTCCGTCGTCTTCGTCGTCTTCGTCTTCGTCTGCGTCGTCTTCGTCTGCGTCGTCTTTTTCAAGTAGGCAGAGGAAGGGACAGAGAGACGATATGAACTGATGCAAACACCCTTATTTTTAAAAAAATGAAACCTGGGGAGCCCTATTTTCAAAAAATGATAGAACCTTCGTCGTCGTCTCCGTCGTCTTCGTCTTCGTCATCTTCGTCTGCGTCGTCTTCGTCTGCGTCGTTTTTTTCAAGTAGGCAGAGGAAGAGACAGAGAGACGTTATGAACGGATGCAAACACCCTTATTTTTGAGAAAATGAAACCTGGGGAGCCCTATTTTCAAAAAATGATAGAACCTTCGCCGTCGTCTCCGTCGTCTTCGTCGTCTTCGTCTTCATCGTCTTCGTCTGCGTCGTCTTCGTCTGCGTCGTCTTCGTCTGCGTCGTCTTTTTCAAGTAGGCAGAGGAAGGGAAAGAGAGACGATATGAACGGATGCAAACACCCTTATTTTTAAAAAAATGAAACCTGGGGAGCCCTATTTTCAAAAAATGATAGAACCTTCGTCGTCGTCTCCGTCGTCTTTGTCTTCATCGTCTTCGTCTGCGTCGTCTTCGTCTGCATTGTCTTTTTCAAGTAGGCAGAGGAAGGGACAGAGAGACGATATGAACGGATGCAAACACCCTTATTTTTAAAAAAATGAAACCTGGGGAGTCCTATTTTCAAAAATTGATAAAACCTTCGTCGTCGTCTCCGTCGTCTTCATCGTCTTCGTCTTCGTCTGCCTCGTCTTCGTCTGCGTCGTCTTTTTCAAGTAAGCAGAGGAAGGGACAGAGAGACGATATGAACGGATGCAAACACCCTTATTTTTAAAAAAATGAAACCTGGGGAGCCCTATTTTCAAACAATGATAAAACCTTCGTCGTCGTTTCCGTCGTCTTCGTCTTCCTCGTCTTCGTCTGCGTCGTCTTTTTCAAGTAGGCAGAGGAAGGGACAGAGAGACGATATGAACGGATGCAAACACCCTTATTTTTAAAAAAATGAAACCTGGGGAGCCCTATTTTCAAAAAATGATAGAACCTTCGTCGTCGTCTCCGTCGTCTTCGTCGTCTTCGTCTTCGTCTGCGTCGTCTTCGTCTGCGTCGTCTTTTTCAAGTAGGCAGAGGAAGGGACAGAGAGACGATATGAACGGATGCAAACACCCTTATTTTTAAAAAAATGAAACCTGGGGAGCCCTATTTTCAAAATACGATAGAACCTTCGTCGTCGTCTCCATCGTCTTCGTCGTCTTCGTCTTCGTCTGCGTCGTCTTCGTCTGCGTCGTCTTCGTCTGCGTCGTCTTCGTCTGCGTCGTCTTTTTCAAGTAGGCAGAGGAAGGGACAGAGAGACGATATGGGCGGATGCAAACACCCTTATTTTAGAAAAAATGAGATCTGAGTGACCCTATTAAAAAAAAAAAAAAAAAAAAAAAAAAAGTCGAAAATGGGTAGCTAGGATAATTTCTTACAGTACGCAGGGGAAGGGACAGAGAGACGATCTGGACGAATGCAAACACCCTTATTTTGAAGAAAAATGAAACCTGGGGAGCCCAATTTTCAAAAAATGATAGAACCTTTGTCGTCGTCTCCGTCGTCTTCGTCTTCGTCGTCTTCGTCGGCGTCGTCTTCGTCTGCGTCGTCTTTTTCAAGTAGGCAGAGGAAGGGACAGAGAGACGATTTGAACGGATGCAAACACCCTTATTTTTGAAAAAATTAAACCTGGGGAACCCTATTTTCAAAAAATGATAGAACCTTCGTCGTTGTCTCAGTCGTCTTCGTCGTCTTCGTCTTCGTCTGCATCGTCTTCGTCTGCATCGTCTTTTTCAAGTAGGCAGAGGAAGGGACAGAGAGACGATATGAACGGATGCAAACACCCTTATTTTTTAAAAAATGAAACCTGGGGAGCCCTATTTTCAAAAAATTATAGAACCTTCGTTGTCGTCTCCGTCGTCTTCGTCTTCATCGTCTTCGTCGGCGTCGTCTTCGTCTGCGTCGTCTTTTTCAAGTAGGCAGAGGAAGGGACAGAGAGATGATATGAACGGATGCAAACACCCTTATTTTTAAAAAAATGAAACCTGGTGAGCCCTATTTTCAAAATATGATAGAACCTTCGTCGTCGTCTCCGTCGTCTTCGTCGTCTTCGTCTTTGTCTGCGTCGTCTTCGTCTGCGTCGTCTTTTTCAAGTAGGCAGAGGAAGGGACAGAGAGACGATATGAACGGATGCAAACACCCTTATTTTTAAAAAAAAAGGAAACCTGGGGAGCCCTATTTTCAAAAAATGATAGAACCTTCGTCGTCGTCTCCGTCGTCTTCGTCTTCATCGTCTTCGTCTGCGTTGTCTTCGTCTGCGTCGTCTTTTTCAAGTAGGCAGAGGAAGGGACAGAGAGACGATATGAACGGATGCAAACACCCTTATTTTTAAAAAAATGAAACCTGGGGAGCCCTATTTTCAAAAATTGATAGAACCTTCGTCGTCGTCTCCGTCGTCTTCGTCGTCTTCGTCTTCGTCTGCGTCGTCTTCGTCTGCGTCGTCTTTTTCAAGTAGGCAGAGGAAGGGACAGAGAGACGATATGAACAGATGCAAACACCCTTATTTTTAAAAAAATGAAATCTGGGGAGCCCTATTTTCAAAAAATGATAGAACCTTCGTCGTCGTCTCCGTCGTCTTCGTCGTCTTCGTCTTCATCGTCTTCGTCTGCGTCGTCTTCGTCTGCGTCGTCTTCGTCTGCGTCGTCTTTTTCAAGTAGGCAGAGGAAGGGACAGAGAGACAATATGAACGGATGCAAACACCCTTATTTTTAAAAAAATGAAACCTGGGGAGCCCTATTTTCAAAAAATGATAAAACCTTCGTCGTCGTCTCCGTCGTCTTCGTCTTCGTCGTCTTCGTCTGCGTCGTCTTTTTCAAGTAGGCAGAGGAAGGGACAGAGAGACGATATGAACGGATGCAAACACCCTTATTTTTTAAAAAATGAAACCTGGGGAGCCCTATTTGCAAAAAATGATAGAACCTTCGTCGTTGTCTCCGTCGTCTTCGTCATCTTCGTTTTCGTCTGCGTCGTCTTCGTCTGCGTCGTCTTTTTCAAGTAGGCAGAGGAAGGGACAGAGAGACGATATGAACGGATGCAAACACCCTTATTTTTAAAAAAATGAAACCTGGGAGGCCCTATTTTCAAAATATGATAGAACCTTCGTCGTCGTCTCCGTCGTCTTCGTCGTCTTCGTCTTCATCGTCTTCGTCTGCGTCGTCTTCGTCTGCGTCGTCTTCGTCTGCGTCGTCTTTTTCAAGTAGGCAGAGGAAGGGACAGAGAGACGATATGAACGGATGCAAACACCCTTATTTTTAAAAAAAATGAAACCTGGGGAGCCCTATTTTCAAAAAATGATAGAACCTTCATCGTCGTCTCCGTCGTCTTCGTCGTCTTCGTCTTCGTCTGCGTCGTCTTCGTCTGCGTCGTCTTCGTCTGCGTCGTCTTTTTCAAGTAGGCAGAGGAAGGGACAGAGAGACGATATGAACGGATGCAAACACCCTTATTTTTAAAAAAATGAAACCTGGGGAGCCCTATTTTCAAAAAATGATAGAACCTTCGTCGTCGTCTCCGTCGTCTTCGTCGTCTTCGTCTTCGTCTGCGTCGTCTTCGTCTGCGTCGTCTTTTTCAAGTAGGCAGAGGAAGGGACAGAGAGACGATATGAACGGATCCAAACACCCTTATTTTTAAAAAAATGAAACTTGGGGAGCCCTATTTTCAAAAAATGATAGAACCTTCGTCGTCGTCTCCGTCGTCTTCGTCGTCTTCGTCTTCATCGTCTTCGTCTGCGTCGTCTTCGTCTGCGTCGTCTTCGTCTGCGTCGTCTTTTTCAAGTAGGCAGAGGAAGGGACAGAGAGACGATATGGACGGATGCAAACACCCTTATTTTTGAAAAAATGAGATCTGAGTGACCCTATTAAATAAAAAAAAAAAAAAAAAAAAAAAAAAAAAGTCGAAAATGGGTAGCTAGGATAATTTCTTCCAGTAGGCAGGGGAAGGGACAGAGAGACGATCTGGACGAATGCAAACACCCTTATTTTGAAAAAAATGAAACCTTGGGAGCCCTATTTTCAAAAAATGATAGAACCTTCGTCGTCGTCTCCGTCGTCTTCGTCTTCGTCGTCTTCGTCGGCGTCGTCTTTGTCTGCGTCGTCTTTTTCAAGTAGGCAGAGGAAGGGACAGAGAGACGATATGAACGGATGCAAACACCCTTATTTTTAAAAAAATGAAACCTGGGGAGCCCTATTTTCAAAAAATGATAGAACCTTCGTCGTCGTCTCCGTCGTTTTCGTCTTCGTCTGTGTCGTCTTCGTCTGCGTCGTCTTTTTCAAGTAGGCAGAGGAAGGGACAGAGAGACGATATGAACGGATGCAAACACCCTTATTTTTAAAAAAATGAAACCTGGGGAGCCCTATTTTCAAAAAATGATAGAACCTTCATCGTCGTCTTCGTCGTCTTCGTCGTCTTCGTCTTCATCGTCTTCGTCTGCGTCGTCTTTGTCTGCGTCGTCTTCGTCTGCGTCGTCTTTTTCAAGTAGGCAGAGGAAGGGACAGAGAGACGATATGGACGGATGCAAACACCCTTATTTTTAAAAAAATGAGATCTGAGTGACCCTAATAAATAGAAAAAGAAAAAAAAAAAAAAAAAAAAAAAAGTCGAAAATGGGTAGCTAGGATAATTTCTTCCAGTAGGCAGGGGAAGGGAGAGAGAGACGATATGAACGGATGCAAACACCCTTATTTTTAAAAAAATGAAACCTGGGGAGCCCTATTTTCAAAAGATGATAGAACCTTCGTTGTCGTCTCCGTCGTCTTCGTCTTCATCGTCTTCGTCTGCGTCGTCTTCGTCTGCGTCGTCTTCGTCTGCGTCGTCTTCGTCTGCGTCGTCTTCGTCTGCGTCGTCTTCGTCTGCGTCGTCTTTTTCAAGTAGGCAGAGGAAGGGACAGAGAGACGATATGAACGGATGCAAACACCCTTATTTTTAAAAAAATGAAACCTGGTGAGCCCTATTTTCAAAATATGATAGAACCTTCGTCGTCGTCTCCGTCGTCTTCGTCGTCTTCGTCTTCGTCTATGTCGTCTTCGTCTGCGTCGTCTTTTTCAAGTAGGCAGAGGAAGGGACAGAGAGACGATATGGACGGATGCAAACACCCTTATTTTTAAAAAAATGAGATCTGAGTGACCCTATTAAAAAAAAAAAAAAAAAAAAAAAAAACGTCGAAAATGGGTAGCTAAGATAATTTCTTCCAGTAGGCAGGGGAAGGGACAGAGAGACGATCTGGACGAATGCAAACACCCTTATTTTGAAAAAAATGAAACCTGGGGAGCCCAATTTTCAAAAAAATGATAGAACCTTTGTCGTCGTCTCCGTCGTCTTCGTCTTCGTCGTCTTCGTCGGCGTCGTCTTCGTCTGCGTCGTCTTTTTCAAGTAGGCAGAGGAAGGGACAGAGAGACGATATGAACGGATGCAAACACCCTTATTTTTAAAAAAATGAAACCTGGGGAGCCCTATTTTCAAAAATTGATAGAACCTTCGTCGTCGTCTCCGTCGTCTTCGTCGTCTTCGTCTTCGTCTGCGTCGTCTTCGTCTGCGTCGTCTTTTTCAAGTAGGCAGAGGAAGGGACAGAGAGACGATATGAACTGATGCAAACACCCTTATTTTTAAAAAAATGAAACCTGGGGAGCCCTATTTTCAAAAAATGATAGAACCTTCGTCGTCGTCTCCGTCGTCTTCGTCTTCGTCATCTTCGTCTGCGTCGTCTTCGTCTGCGTCGTTTTTTTCAAGTAGGCAGAGGAAGAGACAGAGAGACGTTATGAACGGATGCAAACACCCTTATTTTTGAGAAAATGAAACCTGGGGAGCCCTATTTTCAAAAAATGATAAAACCTTCGCCGTCGTCTCCGTCGTCTTCGTCGTCTTCGTCTTCATCGTCTTCGTCTGCGTCGTCTTCGTCTGCGTCGTCTTTTTCAAGTAGGCAGAGGAAGGGACAGAGAGACGATATGAACGGATGCAAACACCCTTATTTTTAAAAAAATGAAACCTGGGGAGCCCTATTTTCAAAAAATGATAGAACCTTCGTCGTCGTCTCCGTCGTCTTTGTCTTCATCGTCTTCGTCTGCGTCGTCTTCGTCTGCATTGTCTTTTTCAAGTAGGCAGAGGAAGGGACAGAGAGACGATATGAACGGATGCAAACACCCTTATTTTTAAAAAAATGAAACCTGGGGAGTCCTATTTTCAAAAATTGATAAAACCTTCGTCGTCGTCTCCGTCGTCTTCATCGTCTTCGTCTTCGTCTGCCTCGTCTTCGTCTGCGTCGTCTTTTTCAAGCAAGCAGAGGAAGGGACAGAGAGACGATATGAACGGATGCAAACACCCTTATTTTTAAAAAAATGAAACCTGGGGAGCCCTATTTTCAAACAATGATAGAACCTTCGTCGTCGTTTCCGTCGTCTTCGTCTTCCTCGTCTTCGTCTGCGTCGACTTTTTCAAGTAGGCAGAGGAAGGGACAGAGAGACGATATGAACGGATGCAAACACCCTTATTTTTAAAAAAATGAAACCTGGGGAGCCCTATTTTCAAAAAATGATAGAACCTTCGTCGTCGTCTCCGTCGTCTTCGTCGTATTCGTCTTCGTCTGCGTCGTCTTCGTCTGCGTCGTCTTTTTCAAGTAGGCAGAGGAAGGGACAGAGAGACGATATGAACGGATGCAAACACCCTTATTTTTAAAAAAATGAAACCTGGGGAGCCCTATTTTCAAAATACGATAGAACCTTCGTCGTCGTCTCCGTCGTCTTCGTCGTCTTCGTCTTCGTCTGCGTCGTCTTCGTCTGCGTCGTCTTCGTCTGCGTCGTCTTTTTCAAGTAGGCAGAGGAAGGGACAGAGAGACGATATGAACGGATGCAAACACCCTTATTTTTAAAAAAATGAAACCTGGGGAGCCCTATTTTCAAAAAATGATAGAACCTTCGTCGTCGTCTCCGTCGTCTCCGTCGTCTTCGTCGTCTTCGTCATCATCGTCTTCGTCTGCGTCGTCTTCGTCTGCGTCGTCTTCGTCTGCGTCGTCTTTTTCAAGTAGGCAGAGGAAGGGACAGAGAGACGATATGGGCGGATGCAAACACCCTTATTTTTAAAAAAATGAGATCTGAGTGACCCTATTAAAAAAAAAAAAAAAAAAAAAAAAAAAAAAAAAAAAAAAAAAAAAAAAAAAAATAAAGTCGAAAATGGGTAGCTAGGATAATTTCTTACAGTACGCAGGGGAAGGGACAGAGAGACGATCTGGACGAATGCAAACACCCTTATTTTGAAAAAAAATGAAATCTGGGGAGCCCAATTTTCAAAAAATGATAGAACCTTTGTCGTCGTCTCCGTCGTCTTCGTCTTCGTCGTCTTCGTCGGCGTCGTCTTCGTCTGCGTCGTCTTTTTCAAGTAGGCAGAGGAAGGGACAGAGAGACGATATGAACGGATGCAGACACCCTTATTTTTGAAAAAATTAAACCTGGGGAACCCTATTTTCAAAAAATGATAGAACCTTCGTCGTTGTCTCAGTCGTCTTCGTCGTCTTCGTCTTCGTCTGCGTCGTCTTCGTCTGCGTCGTCTTTTTCAAGTAGGCAGAGGAAGGGACAGAGAGACGATATGAACGGATGCAAACACCCTTATTTTTAAAAAAATGAAACCTGGGGAGCCCTATTTTCAAAAAATGATAAAACCTTCGTTGTCGTCTCCGTCGTCTTCGTCTTCATCGTCTTCGTCGGCGTCGTCTTCGTCTGCGTCGTCTTTTTCAAGTAGGCAGAGGAAGGGACAGAGAGACGATATGAACGGATGCAAACACCCTTATTTTTAAAAAAATGAAACCTGGTGAGCCCTATTTTCAAAATATGATAGAACCTTTGTCGTCGTCTCCGTCGTCTTCGTCGTCTTCGTCTTCGTCTGCGTCGTCTTCGTCTGCGTCGTCTTTTTCAAGTAGGCAGAGGAAGGGACAGAGAGACGATATGAACGGATGCAAACACCCTTATTTTTAAAAAAATGAAACCTTGGGAGCCCTATTTTCAAAAAATGATAGAACCTTCGTCGTCGTCTCCGTCGTCTTCGTCTTCATCGTCTTCGTCTGCGTTGTCTTCGTCTGCGTCGTCTTTTTCAAGTAGGCAGAGGAAGGGACAGAGAGACGATATGAACGGATGCAAACACCCTTATTTTTAAAAAAATGAAACCTGGGGAGCCCTATTTTCAAAAATTGATAGAACCTTCGTCGTCGTCTCCGTCGTCTTCGTCGTCTTCGTCTTCGTCTGCGTCGTCTTCGTCTGCGTCGTCTTTTACAAGTAGGCAGAGGAAGGGACAGAGAGACGATATGAACAGATGCAAACACCCTTATTTTTAAAAAAATGAAACCTGGGGAGCCCTATTTTCAAAAAATGATAGAACCTTCGTCGTCGTCTCCGTCGTCTTCGTCGTCTTCGTCTTCATCGTCTTCGTCTGCGTCGTCTTCGTCTGCGTCGTCTTCGTCTGCGTCGTCTTTTTCAAGTAGGCAGAGGAAGGGACAGAGAGACAATATGAACGGATGCAAACACCCTTATTTTTAAAAAAATGAAACCTGTGGAGCCCTATTTTCAAAAAATGATAAAACCTTCGTCGTCGTCTCCGTCGTCTTCGTCTTCGTCGTCTTCGTCTGCGTCGTCTTTTTCAAGTAGGCAGAGAAAGGGACAGAGAGACGATATGAACGGATGCAAACACCCTTATTTTTTAAAAAATGAAACCTGGGGAGCCCTATTTGTAAAAAATGATAGAACCTTCGTCGTTGTCTCCGTCGTCTTCATCGTCTTCGTCTTCGTCTGCGTCGTCTTCGTCTGCGTCGTCTTTTTCAAGTAGGCAGAGGAAGGGACAGAGAGACGATATGAACGGATGCAAACACCCTTATTTTTAAAAAAATGAAACCTGGGAGGCCCTATTTTCAAAATATGATAGAACCTTCGTCGTCGTCTCCGTCGTCTTCGTCGTCTTCGTCTTCATCGTCTTCGTCTGCGTCGTCTTCGTCTGCGTCGTCTTCGTCTGCGTCGTCTTTTTCAAGTAGGCAGAGGAAGGGACAGAGAGACGATATGAATGGATGCGAACACCCTTATTTTTAAAAAAATGAAACCTGGGGAGCCCTATTTTCAAAAAATGATAGAACCTTCGTCGTCGTCTCCGTCGTCTCCGTCGTCTTCGTCGTCTTCGCCTTCGTCTGCGTCGTCTTCGTCTGCGTCGTCTTTTTCAAGTAGGCAGAGGAAGGGACAGAGAGACGATATGAACGGATCCAAACACCCTTATTTTTAAAAAATTAAACTTGGGGAGCCCTATTTTCAAAAGATGATAGAACCTTCGTCGTCGTCTCCGTCGTCTTCGTCGTCTTCGTCTTCATCGTCTTCGTCTGCGTCGTCTTTGTCTGCGTCGTCTTCGTCTGCGTCGTCTTTTTCAAGTAGGCAGAGGAAGGGACAGAGAGACGATATGGACGGATGCAAACACCCTTATTTTTGAAAAAATGAGATCTGAGTGACCCTATTAAATAAAAAAAAAAAAAAAAAAAAAAAAAAAAAAAGTCGAAAATGGGTAGCTAGGATAATTTCTTCCAGTAGGCAGGGGAAGGGACAGAGAGACGATCTGGACGAATGCAAACACCCTTATTTTGAAAAAAATGAAACCTGGGGAGCCCTATTTTCAAAAAATGATAGAACCTTCGTCGTCGTCTCCGTCGTCTTCGTCTTCGTAGTCTTCGTCGGCGTCGTCTTCGTCTGCGTCGTCTTTTTCAAGTAGGCAGAGGAAGGGACAGAGAGACGATATGAACGGATGCAAACACCCTTATTTTTAAAAAAATGAAACCTGGGGAGCCCTATTTTCAAAAAATGATAGAACCTTCGTCGTCGTCTCTGTCGTCTTCGTCGTTTTCGTCTTCGTCTGTGTCGTCTTCGTCTGCGTCGTCTTTTTCAAGTAGGCAGAGGAAGGGACAGAGAGACGATATGAACGGATGCAAACACCCTTATTTTTAAAAAAATGAAACCTGGGGAGCCCTATTTTCAAAAATTGATAGAACCTTCGTCGTCGTCTCCGTCGTCTTCGTCGTCTTCGTCTTCGTCTGCGTCGTCTTCGTCTGCGTCGTCTTTTTCAAGTAGGCAGAGGAAGGGACAGAGAGACGATATGAACAGATGCAAACACCCTTATTTTTAAAAAAATGAAATCTGGGGAGCCCTATTTTCAAAAAATGATAGAACCTTCGTCGTCGTCTCCGTCGTCTTCGTCGTCTTCGTCTTCATCGTCTTCGTCTGCGTCGTCTTCGTCTGCGTCGTCTTCGTCTGCGTCGTCTTCGTCTGCGTCGTCTTTTTCAAGTAGGCAGAGGAAGGGACAGAGAGACAATATGAACGGATGCAAACACCCTTATTTTTAAAAAAATGAAACCTGGGGAGCCCTATTTTCAAAAAATGATAAAACCTTCGTCGTCGTCTCCGTCGTCTTCGTCTTCGTCGTCTTCGTCTGCGTCGTCTTTTTCAAGTAGGCAGAGGAAGGGACAGAGAGACGATATGAACGGATGCAAACACCCTTATTTTTTAAAAAATGAAACCTGGGGAGCCCTATTTGCAAAAAATGATAGAACCTTCGTCGTTGTCTCCGTCGTCTTCGTCATCTTCGTTTTCGTCTGCGTCGTCTTCGTCTGCGTCGTCTTTTTCAAGTAGGCAGAGGAAGGGACAGAGAGACGATATGAACGGATGCAAACACCCTTATTTTTAAAAAAATGAAACCTGGGAGGCCCTATTTTCAAAATATGATAGAACCTTCGTCGTCGTCTCCGTCGTCTTCGTCGTCTTCGTCTTCATCGTCTTCGTCTGCGTCGTCTTCGTCTGCGTCGTCTTCGTCTGCGTCGTCTTTTTCAAGTAGGCAGAGGAAGGGACAGAGAGACGATATGAACGGATGCAAACACCCTTATTTTTAAAAAAAATGAAACCTGGGGAGCCCTATTTTCAAAAAATGATAGAACCTTCGTCGTCGTCTCCGTCGTCTTCGTCGTCTTCGTCTTCGTCTGCGTCGTCTTCGTCTGCGTCGTCTTCGTCTGCGTCGTCTTTTTCAAGTAGGCAGAGGAAGGGACAGAGAGACGATATGAACGGATGCAAACACCCTTATTTTTAAAAAAATGAAACCTGGGGAGCCCTATTTTCAAAAAATGATAGAACCTTCGTCGTCGTCTCCGTCGTCTTCGTCGTCTTCGTCTTCGTCTGCGTCGTCTTCGTCTGCGTCGTCTTTTTCAAGTAGGCAGAGGAAGGGACAGAGAGACGATATGAACGGATCCAAACACCCTTATTTTTAAAAAAATGAAACTTGGGGAGCCCTATTTTCAAAAAATGATAGAACCTTCGTCGTCGTCTCCGTCGTCTTCGTCGTCTTCGTCTTCATCGTCTTCGTCTGCGTCGTCTTCGTCTGCGTCATCTTCGTCTGCGTCGTCTTTTTCAAGTAGGCAGAGGAAGGGACAGAGAGACGATATGGACGGATGCAAACACCCTTATTTTTAAAAAAATGAGATCTGAGTGACCCTATTAAATAAAAAAAAAAAAAAAAAAAAAAAAAAAAAGTCGAAAATGGGTAGCTAGGATAATTTCTTCCAGTAGGCAGGGGAAGGGACAGAGAGACGATCTGGACGAATGCAAACACCCTTATTTTGAAAAAAAAGAAACCTGGGGAGCCCTATTTTCAAAAAATGAAAGAACCTTCGTCGTCGTCTCCGTCGTCTTCGTCTTCGTCGTCTTCGTCGGCGTCGTCTTCGTCTGCGTCGTCTTTTTCAAGTAGGCAGAGGAAGGGACAGAGAGACGATATGAACGGATGCAAACACCCTTATTTTTAAAAAAATGAAACCTGGGGAGCCCTATTTTCAAAAAATGATAGAACCTTCGTCGTCGTCTCCGTCGTTTTCGTCTTCGTCTGTGTCGTCTTCGTCTGCGTCGTCTTTTTCAAGTAGGCAGAGGAAGGGACAGAGAGACGATATGAACGGATGCAAACACCCTTATTTTTAAAAAAATGAAACCTGGGGAGCCCTATTTTCAAAAAATGATAGAACCTTCATCGTCGTCTTCGTCGTCTTCGTCGTCTTCGTCTTCATCGTCTTCGTCTGCGTCGTCTTTGTCTGCGTCGTCTTCGTCTGCGTCGTCTTTTTCAAGTAGGCAGAGGAAGGGACAGAGAGACGATATGGACGGATGCAAACACCCTTATTTTTAAAAAAATGAGATCTGAGTGACCCTAATAAATAGAAAAAGAAAAAAAAAAAAAAAAAAAAAAAAAAAAAGTCGAAAATGGGTAGCTAGGATAATTTCTTCCAGTAGGCAGGGGAAGGGAGAGAGAGACGATATGAACGGATGCAAACACCCTTATTTTTAAAAAAATGAAACCTGGGGAGCCCTATTTTCAAAAGATGATAGAACCTTCGTTGTCGTCTCCGTCGTCTTCGTCTTCATCGTCTTCGTCTGCGTCGTCTTCGTCTGCGTCGTCTTCGTCTGCGTCGTCTTCGTCTGCGTCGTCTTCGTCTGCGTCGTCTTCGTCTGCGTCGTCTTTGTCTGCGTCGTCTTTTTCAAGTAGGCAGAGGAAGGGACAGAGAGACGATATGAACGGATGCAAACACCCTTATTTTTAAAAAAATGAAACCTGGTGAGCCCTATTTTAAAAATATAATAGAACCTTCGTCGTCGTCTCCGTCGTCTTCGTCGTCTTCGTCTTCGTCTGCGTCGTCTTCGTCTGCGTCGTCTTTTTCAAGTAGGCAGAGGAAGGGACAGAGAGACGATATGGACGGATGCAAACACCCTTATTTTTAAAAAAATGAGATCTGAGTGACCCTATTAAAAAAAAAAAAAAAAAAAAAAAAAATGTCGAAAATGGGTAGCTAAGATAATTTCTTCCAGTAGGCAGGGGAAGGGACAGAGAGACGATCTGGACGAATGCAAACACCCTTATTTTGAAAAAAATGAAACCTGGGGAGCCCAATTTTCAAAAAAATGATAGAACCTTTGTCGTCGTCTCCGTCGTCTTCGTCTTCGTCGTCTTCGTCGGCGTCGTCTTCGTCTGCGTCGTCTTTTTCAAGTAGGCAGAGGAAGGGACAGAGAGACGATATGAACGGATGCAAACACCCTTATTTTTAAAAAAATGAAACCTGGGGAGCCCTATTTTCAAAAATTGATAGAACCTTCGTCGTCGTCTCCGTCGTCTTCGTCGTCTTCGTCTTCGTCTGCGTCGTCTTCGTCTGCGTCGTCTTTTTCAAGTAGGCAGAGGAAGGGACAGAGAGACGATATGAACTGATGCAAACACCCTTATTTTTAAAAAAATGAAACCTGGGGAGCCCTATTTTCAAAAAATGATAGAACTTTCGTCGTCGTCTCCGTCGTCTTCGTCTTCGTCATCTTCGTCTGCGTCGTCTTCGTCTGCGTCGTTTTTTTCAAGTAGGCAGAGGAAGAGACAGAGAGACGTTATGAACGGATGCAAACACCCTTATTTTTGAGAAAATGAAACCTGGGGAGCCCTATTTTCAAAAAATGATAAAACCTTCGCCGTCGTCTCCGTCGTCTTCGTCGTCTTCGTCTTCATCGTCTTCGTCTGCGTCGTCTTCGTCTGCGTCGTCTTTTTCAAGTAGGCAGAGGAAGGGACAGAGAGACGATATGAACGGATGCAAACACCCTTATTTTTAAAAAAATGAAACCTGGGGAGCCCTATTTTCAAAAAATGATAGAACCTTCGTCGTCGTCTCCGTCGTCTTTGTCTTCATCGTCTCCGTCTGCGTCGTCTTCGTCTGCATTGTCTTTTTCAAGTAGGCAGAGGAAGGGACAGAGAGACGATATGAACGGATGCAAACACCCTTATTTTTAAAAAAATGAAACCTGGGGAGTCCTATTTTCAAAAATTGATAAAACCTTCGTCGTCGTCTCCGTCGTCTTCATCGTCTTCGTCTTCGTCTGCCTCGTCTTCGTCTGCGTCGTCTTTTTCAAGCAAGCAGAGGAAGGGACAGAGAGACGATATGAACGGATGCAAACACCCTTATTTTTAAAAAAATGAAACCTGGGGAGCCCTATTTTCAAACAATGATAGAACCTTCGTCGTCGTTTCCGTCGTCTTCGTCTTCCTCGTCTTCGTCTGCGTCGACTTTTTCAAGTAGGCAGAGGAAGGGACAGAGAGACGATATGAACGGATGCAAACACCCTTATTTTTAAAAAAATGAAACCTGGGGAGCCCTATTTTCAAAAAATGATAGAACCTTCGTCGTCGTCTCCGTCGTCTTCGTCGTATTCGTCTTCGTCTGCGTCGTCTTCGTCTGCGTCGTCTTTTTCAAGTAGGCAGAGGAAGGGACAGAGAGACGATATGAACGGATGCAAACACCCTTATTTTTAAAAAAATGAAACCTGGGGAGCCCTATTTTCAAAATACGATAGAACCTTCGTCGTCGTCTCCGTCGTCTTCGTCGTCTTCGTCTTCGTCTGAGTCGTCTTCGTCTGCGTCGTCTTCGTCTGCGTCGTCTTTTTCAAGTAGGCAGAGGAAGGGACAGAGAGACGATATGAACGGATGCAAACACCCTTATTTTTAAAAAAATGAAACCTGGGGAGCCCTATTTTCAAAAAAATGATAGAACCTTCGTCGTCGTCTCCGTCGTCTCCGTCGTCTTCGTCGTCTTCGTTATCATCGTCTTCGTCTGCGTCGTCTTCGTCTGCGTCGTCTTCGTCTGCGTCGTCTTTTTCAAGTAGGCAGAGGAAGGGACAGAGAGACGATATGGGCGGATGCAAACACCCTTATTTTTAAAAAAATGAGATCTGAGTGACCCTATTAAAAAAAAAAAAAAAAAAAAAAAAAAAAAAAAAAAAAAAAAAAAAAAAGTCGAAAATGGGTAGCTAGGATAATTTCTTACAGTACGCAGGGGAAGGGACAGAGAGACGATCTGGACGAATGCAAACACCCTTATTTTGAAAAAAAATGAAATCTGGGGAGCCCAATTTTCAAAAAATGATAGAACCTTTGTCGTCGTCTCCGTCGTCTTCGTCTTCGTCGTCTTCGTCGGCGTCGTCTTCGTCTGCGTCGTCTTTTTCAAGTAGGCAGAGGAAGGGACAGAGAGACGATATGAACGGATGCAGACACCCTTATTTTTGAAAAAATTAAACCTGGGGAACCCTATTTTCAAAAAATGATAGAACCTTCGTCGTTGTCTCAGTCGTCTTCGTCGTCTTCGTCTTCGTCTGCGTCGTCTTCGTCTGCGTCGTCTTTTTCAAGTAGGCAGAGGAAGGGACAGAGAGACGATATGAACGGATGCAAACACCCTTATTTTTAAAAAAATGAAACCTGGGGAGCCCTATTTTCAAAAAATGATAAAACCTTCGTTGTCGTCTCCGTCGTCTTCGTCTTCATCGTCTTCGTCGGCGTCGTCTTCGTCTGCGTCGTCTTTTTCAAGTAGGCAGAGGAAGGGACAGAGAGACGATATGAACGGATGCAAACACCCTTATTTTTAAAAAAATGAAACCTGGTGAGCCCTATTTTCAAAATATGATAGAACCTTCGTCGTCATCTCCGTCGTCTTCGTCGTCTTCGTCTTCGTCTGCGTCGTCTTCGTCTGCGTCGTCTTTTTCAAGTAGGCAGAGGAAGGGACAGAGAGACGATATGAACGGATGCAAACACCCTTATTTTTAAAAAAATGAAACCTTGGGAGCCCTATTTTCAAAAAATGATAGAACCTTCGTCGTCGTCTCCGTCGTCTTCGTCTTCATCGTCTTCGTCTGCGTTGTCTTCGTCTGCGTCGTCTTTTTCAAGTAGGCAGAGGAAGGGACAGAGAGACGATATGAACGGATGCAAACACCCTTATTTTTAAAAAAATGAAACCTGGGGAGCCCTATTTTCAAAAATTGATAGAACCTTCGTCGTCGTCTCCGTCGTCTTCGTCGACTTCGTCTTCGTCTGCGTCGTCTTCGTCTGCGTCGTCTTTTTCAAGTAGGCAGAGGAAGGGACAGAGAGACGATATGAACAGATGCAAACACCCTTATTTTTAAAAAAATGAAACCTGGGGAGCCCTATTTTCAAAAAATGATAGAACCTTCGTCGTCGTCTCCGTCGTCTTCGTCGTCTTCGTCTTCATCGTCTTCGTCTGCGTCGTCTTCGTCTGCGTCGTCTTCGTCTGCGTCGTCTTTTTCAAGTAGGCAGAGGAAGGGACAGAGAGACAATATGAACGGATGCAAACACCCTTATTTTTAAAAAAATGAAACCTGGGGAGCCCTATTTTCAAAAAATGATAAAACCTTCGTCGTCGTCTCCGTCGTCTTCGTCTTCGTCGTCTTCGTCTGCGTCGTCTTTTTCAAGTAGGCAGAGAAAGGGACAGAGAGACGATATGAACGGATGCAAACACCCTTATTTTTTAAAAAATGAAACCTGGGGAGCCCTATTTGTAAAAAATGATAGAACCTTCGTCGTTGTCTCCGTAGCTTCGTCGTCTTCGTCTTCGTCTGCGTCGTCTTCGTCTGCGTCGTCTTTTTCAAGTAGGCAGAGGAAGGGACAGAGAGACGATATGAACGGATGCAAACACCCTTATTTTTAAAAAAATGAAACCTGGGAGGCCCTATTTTCAAAATATGATAGAACCTTCGTCGTCGTCTCCGTCGTCTTCGTCGTCTTCGTCTTCATCGTCTTCGTCTGCGTCGTCTTCGTCTGCGTCGTCTTCGTCTGCGTCGTCTTTTTCAAGTAGGCAGAGGAAGGGACAGAGAGACGATATGAATGGATGCGAACACCCTTATTTTTAAAAAAATGAAACCTGGGGAGCCCTATTTTCAAAAAATGATAGAACCTTCGTCGTCGTCTCCGTCGTCTCCGTCGTCTTCGTCGTCTTCGCCTTCGTCTGTGTCGTCTTCGTCTGCGTCGTCTTTTTCAAGTAGGCAGAGGAAGGGACAGAGAGACGATATGAACGGATCCAAACACCCTTATTTTTAAAAAATTAAACTTGGGGAGCCCTATTTTCAAAAAATGATAGAACCTTCGTCGTCGTCTCCGTCGTCTTCGTCGTCTTCGTCTTCA
Organism: Palaemon carinicauda; assembly: GCF_036898095.1. Taxonomy (NCBI): domain Eukaryota; kingdom Metazoa; phylum Arthropoda; class Malacostraca; order Decapoda; family Palaemonidae; genus Palaemon; species Palaemon carinicauda. Next base: position 2,479,498 of record NC_090767.1, read on the forward strand.
TCGTCTTCGTCTGCGTCGTCTTTGTCTGCGTCGTCTTCGTCTGCGTCGTCTTTTTCAAGTAGGCAGAGGAAGGGACAGAGAGACGATATGGACGGATGCAAACACCCTTATTTTTGAAAAAATGAGATCTGAGTGACCCTATTAAATAAAAAAAAAAAAAAAAAAAAAAAAAAAAAAAGTCGAAAATGGGTAGCTAGGATAATTTCTTCCAGTAGGCAGGGGAAGGGACAGAGAGACGATCTGGACGAATGCAAACACCCTTATTTTGAAAAAAATGAAACCTGGGGAGCCCTATTTTCAAAAAATGATAGAACCTTCGTCGTCGTCTCCGTCGTCTTCGTCTTCGTAGTCTTCGTCGGCGTCGTCTTCGTCTGCGTCGTCTTTTTCAAGTAGGCAGAGGAAGTGACAGAGAGACGATATGAACGGATGCAAGCACCCTTATTTTTAAAAAAATGAAACCTGGGGAGCCCTATTTTCAAAAAATGATAGAACCTTCGTCGTCGTCTCTGTCGTCTTCGTCGTTTTCGTCTTCGTCTGTGTCGTCTTCGTCTGCGTCGTCTTTTTCAAGTAGGCAGAGGAAGGGACAGAGAGACGATATGAACGGATCCAAACACCCTTATTTTTAAAAAAATGAAACCTGGGGAGCCCTATTTTCAAAAAATGATAGAACCTTCATCGTCGTCTTCGTCGTCTTCGTCGTCTTCGTCTTCATCGTCTTCGTCTGCGTCGTCTTTGTCTGCGTCGTCTTCTTCTGCGTCGTCTTTTTCAAGTAGGCAGAGGAAGGGACAGAGAGAAGATATGGACGGATGCAAACACCCTTATTTTTAAAAAAATGAGATCTGAGTGACCCTAATAAATAGAAAAAGAAAAAAAAAAAAAAAAAAAAAAAAAAAAGTCGAAAATGGGTAGCTAGGATAATTTCTTCCAGTAGGCAGGGAAGGGAGAGAGAGACGATATGAACGGATGCTAACACCCTTATTTTTAAAAAAATGAAACCTGGGGAGCACTATTTTCAAAAGATGATAGAACCTTCGTTGTCGTCTCCGTCGTCTTCGTCTTCATCGTCTTCGTCTGCGTCGTCTTCGTCTGCGTCGTCTTCGTCTGCGTCGTCTTCGTCTGCGTCGTCTTCGTCTGCGTCGTCTTTTTCAAGTAGGCAGAGGAAGGGACAGAGAGACGATATGAACGGATGCAAACACCCTTATTTTTAAAAAAATGAAACCTGGTGAGCCCTATTTTCAAAATATGATAGAACCTTCGTCGTCGTCTCCGTCGTCTTCGTCGTCTTCGTCTTCGTCTGCGTCGTCTTCGTCTGCGTCGTCTTTTTCAAGTAGGCAGAGGAAGGGACAGAGAGACGATATGAACGGATGCGAACACCCTTATTTTTAAAAAAATGAAACCTGGGGAGCCCTATTTTCAAAAAATGATAGAACCTTCGTCATCGTCTCTGTCGTCTTCGTCGTCTTCGTCTTCATCGTCTTCGTCTGCGTCGTCTTCGTCTGCGTCGTCTTCGTCTGCGTCGTCTTCGTCTGCGTCGTCTTCGTCTGCGTCGTCTTCGTCTGCGTCGTCTTTTTCAAGTAGGCAGAGGAAGGGACAGAGAGACGATATGAACAGATGCAAACACCCTTATTTTTAAAAAAATGAGATCTGAGTGACCCTATTAAATAAAAAAAAAAAAAAACCGAAACTGGGTAGCTAGGATAATTTCTTCCAGTAGGCAGGGGAAGGGACAGAGAGACGATCTGGACGAATGCAAACACCCTTATTTTGAAAAAAATGAAACCTGGGGAGCAGTATTTTCAAAAAATTATAGAACCTTCGTCGTCGTCTCCGTCGTCTTCGTCTTCGTCATCTTCGTCGGCGTCGTCTTCGTCTGCGTCGTCTTTTTCAAGTAGGCAGAAAAAGGGACAGAGAGACGATATGAACGGATGCAAAAACCCTTATTTTTAAAAAAATGAAACCTGGGGAGCCCAATTTTCAAAAAATGATAGAACCTTCGTCGTCGTCTCCGTCGTCTTCGTCGTCTTCGTCTTCGTCTGCGTCGTCTTCGTCTGCGTCGTCTTTTTCAAGTAGGCAGAGGAAGGGACAGAGAGACGATATGAACGGATGCAAACACCCTTATTTTTGAGAAAATGAAACCTGGGGAGCCCTATTTTCAAAAAATGATAGAACCTTCGGTGTCGCCTCCGTCGTCTTCGTCGTCTTCGTCTTCATCGTCTTCGTCTGCGTCGTCTTCGTCTGCGTCGTCTTTTTCAAGTAGGCAGAGGAAGGGACAGAGAGACGATATGAACGGATGCAAACACCCTTATTTTTAAAAAAATGAAACCTGGGAAGCCTTATTTTCAAAAAATGATAGAACATTCGTCGTCGTCTCCGTCGTCTTTGTCTTCATCGTCTTCGTCTGCGTCGTCTTCGTCTGCATTGTCTTTTTCAAGTAGGCAGAGGAAGGGACAGAGAGATGATATGAACGGATGCAAACACCCTTATTTTTTAAAAAATGAAACCTGTGGAGCCCTATTTTCAAAAATTGATAGAACCTTCGTCGTCGTCTCCGTCGTCTTCATCGTCTTCGTCTTCGTCTGCGTCGTCTTCGTCTGCGTCGTCTTTTTCAAGTAGGCAGACGAAGGGACAGAGAGACGATATGGACGGATGCAAACACCCTTATTTTTAAAAAAATGAAACCTGGGGAGCCCTATTTTCAAAAAATGATAGAACCTTCGTCGTCGTCTCCATCGTCTTCGTCTTCCTCGTCTTCGTCTGCGTCGTCTTTTTCAAGTAGGCAGAGGAAGGGACAGAGAGACGATATGAACGGATGCAAACACCCTTATTTTTAAAAAAATGAAACCTGGGGAGCCCTATTCTCAAAAAATGATAGAACCTTCGTCGTCGCCTCCGTCGTCTTCGTCGTCTTCGTCTTCGTCTGCGTCGTCTTCGTCTTCGTCGTCTTTTTCAAGTAGACAGAGGAAGGGACAGAGAGACGATATGAACGGATGCAAACACCCTTATTTTTAAAAAAATGAAACCTGGGGAGCCCTATTTTCAAAAAATGATAGAACCTTCGTCGTCGTCTCCGTCGTCTTCGTCGTCTTCGTCTTCATCGTCTTCGTCTGAGTCATCTTCGTCTGCGTCGTCTTTTTCAAGTAGGCAGAGGAAGGGACAGAGAGACGATATGAACGGATGCAAACACCCTTATTTTTAAAAAAATGAAACCTTGGGAGCCCTATTTTCAAAAAATGATAGAACCTTCGTCGTCGTCTCCGTCGTCTTCGTCTTCGTCGTCTTCGTCTGCGTCGTCTTTTTCAAGTAGGCAGAGGAAGGGACAGAGAGACGATATGAACTGATGCAAACACCCTTATTTTTTAAAAAATGAAACCTGGGGAGCCCTATTTTCAAAAAATGATAGAACCTTCGTCGTCGTCTCCGTCGTCTTCGTCGTCTTCGTCTTCATCGTCTTCGTCTGAGTCGTCTTCGTCTGCGTCGTCTTTTTCAAGTAGGCAGAGGAAGGGACAGAGAGACGATATGAACGGATGCAAACACCCTTATTTTTAAAAAAATGAAACCTGGGGAGCCCTATTTTCAAAAAATGATAGAACCTTCGTCGTCGTGACCGTCGTCTTCGTCTTCGTCGTCTTCGTCTGCGTCGTCTTCGTCTGCGTCGTCTTTTTCAAGTAGGCAGAGGAAGGGACAGAGAGACGATATGAACTGATGCAAACACCCTTATTTTTAAAAAAATGAAACCTGGGGAGCCCTATTTTCAAAAAATGATAGAACCTTCGTCGTCGTCTCCGTCGTCTTCGTCGTCTTCGTCTTCGTCTGCGTCGTCTTCGTCTGCGTCGTCTTCGTCTGCGTCGTCTTTTTCAAGTAGGCAGAGGAAGGGACAGAGAGACGATATGAACGGATGCAAACACCCTTATTTTTAAAAGAATGAAACCTGGGGAGCCCTATTTTCAAAAAATGATAGAACCTTCGTCGTCGTCTCCGTCGTCTTCGTCGTCTTCGTCTTCATCGTCTTCGTCTGCGTCGTCTTCGTCTGCGTCGTCTTCGTCTGTGTCGTCTTTTTCAAGTAGGCAGAGGAAGGGACAGAGAGACGATATGAACGGATGCAAACACCCTCATTTTTGAAAAAATGAAACCTGGGGAACCCTATTTTCAAAAAATGATAGAACCTTCGTCGTCGTCTCAGTCGTCTTCGTCGTCTTCGTCTTCGTCTGCGTCGTCTTCGTCTGCGTCGTCTTTTTCAAGTAGGCAGAGGAAGGGACAGAGAGACGATATGAACGGATGCAAACACCCTTATTTTTAAAAAAATGAAACCTGGGAGCCCTATTTTCAAAAAATGATAGAACCTTCGTTGTCGTCTCCGTCGTCTTCGTCTTCATCGTCTTCGTCTGCGTCGTCTGCGTCTGCGTCGTCTTTTTCAAGTAGGCAGAGGAAGGGACAGAGAGACGATATGAACGGATGCAAACACCCTTATTTCTAAAAAAATGAAACCTGGTGAGCCCTATTTTCAAAATATGATAGAACCTTCGTCGTCGTCTCCGTCGTCTTCGTCGTCTTCGTCTTCGTCTGCGTAGTCTTCGTCTGCGTCGTCTTTTTCAAGTAGGCAGAGGAAGGGACAGAGAGACGATATGAACGGATGCAAACACCCTTATTTTTAAAAAAATGAAACCTGGGGAGCCCTATTTTCAAAACATGATAGAACCTTCGTCGTCGTCTCCGTCGTCTTCGTCGTCATCGTCTTCATCGTCTTCGTCTGCGTCGTCTTCGTGTGCGTCGTCTTTTCCAAGTAGGCAGAGGAAGGGACAGAGAGACGATATGGACGGATGCAAACACCCTTATTTTCAAAAAAATGAGATCTGAGTGACCCTATTAAAAAAAAAAAAAAAAAAAAAAAAAAAAAAAAAAAAAAAAAAAAAAAAAAAAAGTCGAAAATGGGTAGCTAGGATAATTTCTTCCAGTAGGCAGGGGAAGGGACAGAGAGACGATCTGGACGAATTCAAACACCCTTATTTTGAAAAAAATGAAACCTGGGGAGCCCTATTTTCAAAAAATGATAGAACCTTTGTCGTCGTCTCCGTCGTCTTCGTCTTCGTCGTCTTCGTCGGCGTCGTCTTCGTCTGCGTCGTCTTTTTCAAGTAGGCAGAGGAAGGGACAGAGAGACGATATGAACGGATGCAAACACCCTTATTTTTTAAAAAATGAAACCTGGGGAGCCCTATTTTCAAAAAATGATAGAACCTTCGTCGTCGTCTCCGTCGTCTTAGTCGTCTTCGTCTTCGTCTGGGTCGTCTTCGTCTGCGTCGTCTTTTTCAAGTAGGCAGAGGAAGGGACAGAGAGACGATATGAACGGATGCAAACACCCTTATTTTTAAAAAAATGAAACCTGGGGAGCCCTATTTTCAAAAATTGATAGAACCTTCGTCGTCGTCTCCGTCGTCTTCGTCGTCTTCGTCTTCGTCTGCGTCGTCTTCGTCTGCGTCGTCTTTTTCAAGTAGGCAGAGGAAGGGACAGAGAGACTATATGAACGGATGCAAACACCCTTATTTTTAAAAAAAATGAAACCTGGGGAGCCCTATTTTCAAAAAATGATAGAACCTTCGTCGTCGTCTCCGTCGTCTTCGTCTTCTTCGTCTTCGTCTGCGTTGTCTTCGTCTGCGTCGTCTTTTTCAAGTAGGCAGAGGAAGGGACAGAGAGACGATATGAACGGATGCAAACACCCTTATTTTTTAAAAAATGAAACCTGGGGAGCCCTGTTTTCAAAAATTGATAGAACCTACGTCGTCGTCTCCGTCGTCTTCGTCGTCTTCGTCTTCGTCTGTGTCGTCTTCGTCTGCGTCGTCTTTTTCAAGTAGGCAGAGGAAGGGACAGAGAGACGATATGAACGGATGCAAACACCCTTATTTTTTAAAAAATGAAACCTGGGGAGCACTATTTTCAAAAAATGATAGAACCTTCGTCGTCGTCTCCGTCGTCTTCGTCGTCTTCGTCTTCATCGTCTTCGTCTGCGTCGTCTTCGTCTGCGTCGTCTTTTTCAAGTAGGCAGAGGAAGGGACAGAGAGACAATATGAACGGATGCAAACACCCTTATTTTTTAAAAAATGAAACCTGGGGAGCCCTATTTGCAAAAAAATGATAGAACCTTCGTCGTTGTGTCCGTCGTCTTCGTCGTCTTCGTCTTCGTCTGCGTCGTCTTCGTCTGCGTCGTCTTTTTCAAGTAGGCAGAGGAAGGGAGAGAGAGACGATATGAACGGATGCAAACACCCTTATTTTTAAAAAAATGAAACTAGGGAGGCCCACATGCACATGCACAAGCGCGCATACAAAAACACCATGCGCGCGTACACACACAAACGTACGTGCATACACACAAACACACACGCACGTAAACACACACACGTGCGTGCATACACACACACGCGCGCGCATACACAAACAAACGCGCGAGTACACATACACATGCACACACACGCACGTACACACACACACGTGCGCGCGTACACACACACGTGCGCGCATACACATACACACGAATGCATACACACATACGCGCACACATGCACGTATACACACACATATGCACACACGTACGTGTACAAACACACGCATATGCGTACACACACACAAACAGAAACACGCTCGAGTACACACACACACACGCGTACACACACACGTGCGTACACACACAAGCGCATACACACACACGTGCGTACACACACATGCATACACACACACACACGCGCGTGTAAAGACGCAAACACGCGCATACACACACACGCACACACACATGCGCCCGCACACACACATTTGCAAAAATGCACAGACGCACGCACACACAAACGAACACACACGCGAGTGCATACAGACACACGCACACACGCACGCAAACACGCAAGTACATACACACGTGCACACACACGTGCATAAACACACACAAGCGCGCGTTCATACACAAACAAGTGTGTACGCACATGCGTACACACACACAAACATGCGTGCATACACATACGCGCGCGTGCGTGCGTAAACACACAAACGTGAGTGCATACACACAAACACACACACGTGCGCGAATACACACACATGCGCGTATAAACACACACACGCGCCCATACACACACGCGTGCACACACATACAACTGCACACACACATACACACACACACGTGCGTGCATACACACACACGTGCGTGCATTCACACACACGCGTGCATACACACAAACACACGCGCACGTACCACAAAGACACGCGCATACACACAAACACACGCGCGTACACACACGCGCGTACACACACACGCGCGTACACACACACGCGCACACAAACATACATGCGCACACGTGCGCGTACACACACATGCCCATGCGTACACACACATATGCATGCGTACACACACACTCAAGTACATGTGTGCGTACACACACACACACGTGTACGTGCGTACATACAAACACACGCGCGCATACACACACACATAAAAGCGCACGTGCGCATACACATGCACATGCGAACACGCGTACACACACACACTCGCCCGTACACTCAAACACTCGTGCGCGTACAGACACACACTCGTGCGCTTACACACCTACTCGTGCGCGTACACACACACAAGCACGCACGTACACACACATGCGCATACAGACACACGCACACACGTGAGTACACAGACACGCACGCACACACACATGTGTGCACGCACATACAAATGCACGCCTACATAAAAACAGATGCGCGCGTACACACACACACATGTGCGTACACACACACATGTGCGTACACACACACATGTGCGTACACACACACATGTGCGTACACACACACATGCGTACACACACAAACACGCGTGTACACATACACGCGCGCATACACACACATGCACACGCGTACAAACACATGCACACATACGCGCGCGCACACACACAAACGCGCACACACACACTCGTGCATACACACACACAAATGCACATAGACACACACGCACATACACACACACATGCACACATGCGTGCGTACACACACCCAAACGCGCGCATATACACACAAACACGCGCGCATACACAGAGCCAAATGCACGCATATATAAACACACAAACGTGCGTGCATACACACATGCACGCGTACAAACACACACGTAAGAGCATGCTCACACGCACACATGCATACACACACTCGCACGCGTACAAATAAACACGCGCGTATACAAACACACACGCGCGTGCGTACACACAAACACACGCGCATGTACACACACACGCGCACGCGTACACACACATGCACGCGTACACACACACGAACGCGTGCGTACACACACACTCTCATGCATACTCACACGCTCGTACACAAACGGGAGTACACACACACATACACGTGTACACACATGCACATATGCGCGCACTCACAGACGAACGCGCACACACGCGCATACACACACACACACGCTCGCGCACATACATACACACACACGCACGCACGGGTAAACACAAACACGCACACACGCACGCGCACACACACACACGCATACACACATATGCGCGTGCACACACACAAAAGCACATGTGCCTATACACACACAAGCGCACATGCGCGTACACACACGGACACACAAACACATGCACGTACACACACACACTCGCACAAAGACACACACAGATGCATGCTACACACAGGAACACAAAAACACACGCATGAACACACACAAACGCTTACACACACACACACTTGCGTGTACACACATGAGCATGTACACACACGAGCATGTACACACACACGTACGCATGTACACACACATGCGCATACACACGCACGTGCACACACATGCGCACGCACACACATACACATGCACAAACACCCAAGCACATAAAAAACACACGTGCGTGCATACACACACAAACGCGCGTACCCACATGCGCGCACACGCGCACGTACACACACACGCACACATGCATGTCTACACACAAACACACACACAAACATACGCGCGCGTACACACACACGCACAAACAAACACACACGTGCACAAAAACAAACAAGCACACATTTGCGCGTAAACACAAATGTGCATGCGTACACACACACACAAGTGCCGCGAGTACACACACACAAGCACCGCGAGTACACATACACAAAAGCACATGTGCGAGTACAATCGCACACGTATACGTGCGTACACACAAACACACACGCGCGCATACACGCACACACAAGCGGACGTGTGCATATACATGCACACGCGTATGTGCGTACATACACACGCGCGCCCGTACACATACAAACGAGTGCGCGTACACACACACGCTGCATACACATATACACGCGCACGTACACACATAAGTGCGCGCGTTCACACACATACGCACGTGTGTAAACACACACGCGCGAGCACACACACACGTGCATACACACATATGCGCGTGCACACACACGCGCGCATGCACACACACATATGCGCGTGCACACACACACACGCATGCACACACACAAGCACATGTGCCCGTACACACGCACACATGTACGTGCGTACACAAACACACACGTGCGCGTACACACACACACAAGCACACGTGCACATACACACACAGAAGTGCACATGCGCGTACACACACACACAAGCGCACGTGCGCGTACACATACATACACAAGCGCACGTGCGCGTACACACACACACAAGTGCACGTGTGCGTACACACCCGGACACACAAACACATGCACGTACACAAACATACACACGCGTACACACAATCATGCTCGTGTACACACACACACGCGCATGTACAAACAAATGTGTATACACACATACATATGCGCGTGTACACACACACATGCACATATGGGTGCACACACAATCACACGCACACACACATGCACACACACGCGCACACACACAAACATGTGTGCGTACACACAAAGACACGCATGCATACTCACACCCATGCACACATACACACACACGTGTGTGTACACACACACGCACGTGCACGTACACACGCGTGCGCACACACACATACACACACACGTACACACAGACGCACCCGCATATGTACACACACACACTCACGCACACACGCACACACACACATATGCACACGCGCACGTACACATACACACACGCATATGCACACCTGCGCGTAAACACACACACACACACACGCACACACACATGCATACGTACACACACAAACGCACACCCGCATACAGACATACACGCCCACGTGCGCATACATACACACGCGCTTATACACACACACGAACACGTACACACACGCGCACGTGTACAAACACACGCACGCGTACACACACATATGCAAATATGCGCAAACATACACACACACGCACGTGCGTACACACACGCACGTGCGTACACACACGCACGTGCGTACACACACACACGCCCACACAAACACTCACACACACTCACATTCGCGCATACACAAACTCGCGCGTACACACACAAACATACACACACACGTGCGCACACACATACGTACACACACGCATATCCGCTTACAGACATACACGCACACGTGCGCTTACACACACACGCAGACGCACGCGTACACACACGCAAACGCGCGTACACACACGTAAACACGTGTACACACACACATGCACATATGTGCGTAAACACACATGCACGCACGCATACATACACAAAAACACGCACATGTGCGCGTACACACACGCACATGCGCATGTACACACACATACGTACACACACGCACACGCAAACGCGCGTACACACATGCATATGCGCGCACACACACACGCGTGCGCACATACACATGCATATGCACGCACACACAAACACGTACAAACACACGCGCGCGTACATACAAACGTAGGCGTGCACACACAAACACACGCACGTACACACACACGCATGTACACACACAAGTGCATATACACATATGCGCGTGCGCACACACACAAGCACACAGGCACGCGCACACAGTCACGCGCACACATGTGCGCGTACACACAAACACATACACGCGTAAACACACGTGCACACACATGCGTACACACAAACGCATACACACACGCACACACGCATATGTACACACACACACGCATGCACATAGGCATACGCACACATATGCACACGCACGAGTAAACACAAACACGCACATGTGCACACACACACACACGCACACATGCATATGTACACACACAAACGTGCATGTGCATACAGACATACACGCACCCTTGCGTGTACATACACGCACACGTGCACGTACACAAACACGCGCGCATACACAACACATGCACACGTACACAAACACGCGCGCGCCTACACATACATGAAAATATGCGCCTACACACACACTCGCACGCGCGTACACACACACGCACACGCGCCCACACAGACACATACACGCACATCCGCATAAAGACATACACGCACATATGCGCGTACACACACAAGTGCGTGTACACACACATGCACACACACACGTACACACACACAAACAGGCGCGTACACACACATGCACATATGCGTGTACTCACACACACGCACGCACGCGCGTACACACACACCCACACGCGAACGTACACACACACTAACATACAAACGCACACGTACACACACACGCGCCTTCGTCACACACATGCGCTCGTGCTTACAAACACACACATGCGCGCGTACACACACACACGCGCGTACAAACACACGCGCACACACGCATACACACACACACACGCATACATACATAAACATGCACACACGCATACACAGACAAACACGTACATGCGCGCGTACACACACGCGTATACACACACATACGTAAACACACACGCTCGTACACAAACATGCAAACGCGTGCCTACATACAGACACGTGCGTACACACACATGCATACGCACGCATACACACACAAATGCGCGTGTACACACACAAACCGACAAACGCGCGAGTACACACACACGCGCCTGCGTACACACACACGCGCCTGCATACACACACACGCGCCTGCGTACACAGACACGCGCGCGCGCTTACACACACATATACACGCGCGTGTACACACACGCACATGTGCGCGTAGAAACACAAACAGACAAATGTGCAAGTACACACACACGCGCTTGCGTATACACACGCGCCTGCGTACACACACACGCACGTGTACACAACAAAATGCGCTTACACACACACGCACGTGTACACAACAAAATGCGCGTACACATGCACGTGCATGCACAAACACACACGCGCGCACACACGCATGCACTCTCGTGCGCGCGCACAGACACACGCACATACGTGCGCGCACACACACACACATAAACATGTGCGCACACACATACACACATGTGCGCAAACACACACACACGCACACACTCACACGTACACACACGGGCACACGCGCGCATACACACACAGACATATGCGCACGTAAACAAACGCGCACACGCGCGCGCGTAAACACACACGCACAAGTACACAACCACATGCACACGCTTGCGTACACAGACATGCACACAGGCGCGCGTACACACCATAACGCTTTAGCACAAGCGCGCGTACAAAAACACATGGGCGCGTACACACACAAACACGCGTGCATTCACACAAACACAAACGCACGTACACACACACGTGCGTGCATACACACAAACACAAACGCACGTACACACACACGTGCGTGCATACACACACACGCACATACACACACGAACGCGTGCGTACACACACACATGCGCGCACACACACGTACACACACACATGAACAAACGCACATGTACAAACACACATGAACAAACGCACATGTACAAACACACGCACTTGCGTACACACACACAAACAAAAACATGCTCAAGTACACGCACACAAGCGTGCTTACGCACAAACAAACACACGCGCGCGTACACACAAACACACGTGCACATACACACAAACACACGCGCATACACACAAACACACGCTCACACAAACATACATGCGCACATGTGCGGGTACACACACGCGCATGCGTATACACAGGCGCCGCACGTACACACACACAAGCACATGTGTGCGTACACACGCATATGTGTACATGCGTACACACAAACACACACGGGCGCATACACACACACACAAGCGCACGTGTGCATACACATGCACACGCGTACGCGTGTACCCACACACACACCCATACACACACACTTGTGCGTGTACACACACGCCACATACACACACACTCGCACGCGTACACACACACATGCGCATACACACACATACACACGCGTGCGTACCCACACATGCACGCGTACACAAAAACACGTGCGCGCGTACACACACACACGCACGTACACACACAAACACGCGTGTACACACGGACGGGCGCATACACACACACACACGCATGCATAGAAACACACGCGCACACACGCATGCGCACACTCACACACACTCGTGCATGTACACACACAAATGCATGTACACACACTCGCGCATACACACACATATGCACACATGCGCGCTTACACACACGTGTGTACACACACCCACATGAGCGCATACACACACAAACACGCGCGCTTACACATACACTTGCGTACACACACACGCACGCGTACGCACAGCCAAATGCACGCGCACACAAACTCACAAACGCGCATGCATACACACACACACGCACGCGTGAAAAAACATATGCATGCGCATGTTCACACGCACACATGCATACACACACACTCGCACGCGTACAAATAAACATGCGTGTATACAAACACACACGCGCGTGTGTAAACACAAACACACGCGCATGTACACACACACGCGCATGTACACACACACGCGCATGTACACACACACACGCGAGCGCACACACACATTCACGGGTACACACACAAACGCGTGCGAACACACACATACTCATGCGTACTCACATGCTCGTACACAAACGCGCGTACACACACACATGCACGCATACACACACGCACATATGCGCGCACTCACAGACGAACGCGCACACACGCGCATACACACACACACACGCTCGCGCATATACATACACACACAAGCACGTACAGGTACACACACACGTACGCACGCGCGCGTACACACACACACACACATACACACACATATGCGCGTGCACACACAAAAGGACATGTGCCCGTACACACGCACACGCGTATGTGCGTACACAAAAACAAACACGTGCGAGTACACACACACAAGCGCACGTGCGCGTACACACACAAACAAGTGCATGTGCGCACACACACACACACAAGCGCACTTGAGCGTACACACACGAACACACAAACACACGCATGTACACACACACATTCGCACAAAGACACACACAGACGCGTGCGTACACACACGAACACAAAAACACACGCACGTACACACATGAACACAAAAACACACGCACGTACACACACGAACACAAAAACACACGCACGTACACACACGAACACAAAAACACACGCACTTACACACACACATGCTCAGACACACACACGCGAGTGTACACACACGCGCATGTACACACACATTCGCGCATGTACACACACATGCGCGCATGTACACACACACACTTGCACATACACACACACGTACACACATGCGCGTGCACACACATACACATTTACACACACACGCACATACAAACACACACGTGCGTGCATACACACAAACACGCGTACAAACTCGCGTGGACACACGCACGTACACACACGCACACGCGCACGTACACACACGCACACGCGCACGTACACACACGCACGTACACACACGCACACATGCATGTCTACACACACAAACGCGCGTACACACTCGCGCGCACATGCGCACGTACACACATGCACACATGCATGTCTACACACACGTGCCCGTACACATACACGCGTACACACACACACGCACACGCACGTGCGTACACACACAAACATACACACGCGCAAGTACACACACACACGCGTGCCTACACACACACAAACACAAGCGTGCGTACACACACGCACAAACAAACACAGATGCGCACACGTGCACGTACACACAAATGAGCATGCGTACACACACACGCACCCACACAAGCGCCGCGAGTACACACACACAAGCACATGTTCGATTACACACGCACACGTGTATGTGCGTACACACAAACACACACGCGCGAATACACGCACACACAAACGGACATGCGTAAACACAAACACGGGCCCGTACACACACACACACGCGTATACACACATATACCCGCACACACGCACGCGTGCACACACACAAGCACATGTGCCCGTACACACGCACACATGTACGTGCGTACACACAAACACACACATGCGTGTACACACACACACAAGCGCACGTGCGCATACACACACACAAGCGCACATGCGCGTACAAACACAAGCGCACGTGCGCCTACACACACACAAGCGTATGTGCGCGTACACACACACAAGCGCACGTGCGTGTATACACGCGAACACACAAAAATATGCACGTACACACACACACACGCACAGAGACACACACAGATGCGTGCGTACACACACAAACACACACACACACGCGTACACACACACAAGCTCGTGTACACACACACGCGCATGTGCATACACAAACGCGCATACACACATACATATGCGCTTGTACACACACCTGCACACACACCTGCACACAGGCGCGCGCACACAATCACACGCACAAACACACGCACACGCGCACACACACAAACATGTGTGCGTGCACACAAACACACGCACGCGTACACACACCCATGCACACGTACACACACACGTGCGCGTACATACACACGCACGTGCACGTACACACGCGCGCGCACACACGCATACACACACACGCACCCGCATACGTACACACACCCACGCACACACGCATACGCACACACATGCACATGCACACATGTGCGCTTACACACATACAAGCACACATGCATAAACACACGCATACGTACACACACAAATGCACACGTGCATACAGACATACACACATGTGCGCGTACATACACACGAGCGTATACACATACACACACGCGTATACACACACACATGCAAATATGCGAGTACACACACACATACGCACGCGCGTACACACAAACGTGCCCACACAAACACGCACACACACGCACATTCGCGCATACACACACTCGTGCGTACACACATAAACATGCACACACACGCATACACACACGCGCGTACATGCATACGTACACACACACGCACATACGCATACAGACATACACGCACTTGTGCGCTTACACACACACGCACATGCATGCGTACAGACATGCAAACACGCGCGTACACACACATGCACATATGCGTGTACACACACGCACACACACGCATTAAAACACATGGTCAAACGCATACGTACACGCACACACACACGCACACACACACGCACACACGTATATACACACAAAAACACGCACATGTGCGCATACACACACATGTACACGCACGTACACACACATACACGCTCGTACACACACATGCATATGCGCATGTACACACACATACATACACACACGCACACGCACACACGCATACACACAAATGCATATGCGCGCACACACAAACAAGCGTGCGTACACACACACACGCGTGCGTACACACACACTCACGCGTGCGTACACACACACGCGTGCGTACACACACACGCGCGTGTGTACACACACACGCGCGTGTGTACACACACACAAACGCGTGCGTACACACACACACTCGTGTGCGTACACACACACACACACGCGTGCATACACACATGCATATGCGCCCACACACACATAAACACACGCACGTACACACATGCGTACACACACACGCATGTACACACACACGCGCATACACAAACATATGCGCGTGCACACACATGCACAAAGGCGCGCGCACACAATCACACGCACATGCGCACACACACATATGCGCGTACACACAAACACACGCACGCGTACACACACCTGCACAAGTACGCGTACACACACCTGCACACGTACACACACATGTGCGCGTACACACACACGCGCACGCACGTACACACACGTGCACACACATGCGTACAGACACACGCACACACACATACGTACACACATGCATACACATACGCATACGCACACATATGCACACGCTCACGTTCACTTACACACGCACATGCACATGTGTGCGTGAACACACACACGCACACACATACTTGCACATGCATACGTACACACACAAACGCAGACGCGCATACAGATATACACGCACACATAGAGACGCGCGCATACACAACACACGCACACGTACACACACACGCGCACGCCTACACACACATGAAAATATGTGGGTTCACACACACTCGCACGCGCGTACACACACACATGCACACGCGCCCACACATAAACGAACACACACGCATATTCGCGCGTATACACACTCGCACGTATACACACTCGCGCGTACACAGACACACATACGCACACACATGCTTACACACACGCGCGCACACGCATACGTACACATATCTAAAAATGCCCATCCGCATACAAACATACACGCACACGTGCGCGTACACACACATGTGCGCGTACACACACATGCACACGCACGCGTACACACACAGAAACGAGCGCGTGTAGACACACATGCACATATGCGTGTACTCACACAAAACGCACGCATGCGCGTACAGACACACACGCACACGCGCGCGTACACACATGCGCATGTGTGCAAACACATGCTTGAGTGCGTACAAACAAACATATGCGCACGTACACACACACGCGCGCGAGTACACATACACACATGCGTGTACACACACACGCGTACACACACACACGCATACATACATAAACATGTACAAACCCTTGCACAAACAAATACGCACATGCGTGCATACATACAGACACGTGCATACACACACACACACGGGCGTACACAAACACGTGTGCGTACATACACACACACTTGCGTACACGCACATGCACTCGTCCACACACACGAACGCGCGCGTACACACACAAACAGACATACGCCCTAGTACACACACACACGCACATGCGCGCGTACACACACATGCATATGTGCGCGTACAAACACACGTGCGCGTACACACACATGCACACGTGCGCGTACACACACGTGCGCGTACACATATATGTGCGTACACACACGCACACATACACGTACACACACACAAACAGACAAATGCGCATGTACACACACACGCGCGCGTACAGACACATGCACGTGTACAAAACGAAATGCTCGCACACACACACACGCGCATGCACACACACCCGAGTGCGTACACACACACGTGCGCGCACAAACACACACACATGCACTATCGTGCGCATGCACAGACACACGCACATATGTGCGCGCACACACACACACATACACATGTGTGCACACACAACCACGTGCGCACAAAAACACACGCACACACTCACACGTACACACACACGGGCACAGGCGCGCATATATATACAGACATATGCGCACGTAAACAAAAACGCACACGCACACGCGTACACACACACGCACACGTACACAACCAAACGCACACGCTTGCATACACAAACATGCGCACACGCACGCGTACACACCCACATGCACATGCACAAGCGTGCGTACAAAAACACTTGCGCGCGTACACACACACAAATGCGCCCGTATGCACACACACTCACGTGCGTACACACACACTCGCGCGCGTACACACACACGCACACGCACGTGTATGCACACGCAAACACACGTTCGTACACACACACTTGCTTGCGTACACACACATACGCACGCATACACACACACGCACTCGCATGCGTACACACACAAACACGCACGTACACACACGCGCACGCAGAAACACCTACACGCACACGTACACACACATGCTCACGTACACACATACACACACGCACGTACACACAAAAACAAACACGCAACCATACACACACGCGCGGCTATACTCACAAACACACGTGCGCTTACACACACACGCACACGCGTACACACACATGCACACACGCGAACGCTCACAAACACACGCGCACACACACAAACACACGCGCGTACACACACACACGATGCACAAACGCACACATGGACGCGTATTGCACACATGTGCGCGTACGCACACATGTGTGCGTATGCACATACGCGCGCATACACAACCACGTGTGTACACACACACACGTGTGTATACACACACGTGCGCACACGCATACGTACACACACACGCACACACGCACAAACGCATGCGTACACACACACATGCGCATGTACACACACACATGCAAGCATATACACACACACTCCCGCGCATACACACACACGCACACGCACATACACACACAAGCACGTACACACACATGCACGTACACACACATGCACATACACACACGCACGCGCTTGTAAAGAAGCAAACACGTGCATACACACACACGCATACACACACACGCACGCACACGTGCACATGCATACGTGCACACACAAAAGCACACGCACATACAGACATACACGCACACATAGAGACGCGCACATACACAACACACGTACACTTACACACACACGCGCGCGCCTACACACACAAGAAAATATGTGCGTTCACATACACTCGCACGCGCGTACACACACACATGCACATGCGCCCACACATAAACGAACACACACGCATATTCGCGCGTATACACACTCGCACGTATACACACTCGCACGTATACACACTCGCACGTACACAGACACACATACGCACACACATGCTTACACACACGCGCGCACACGCATACGTACACATACATACACGCACATCCGCATACAAACATACATGCACACATGCGCGTACACACACACGTGCGCATACACACACACATGCACACACACGCGTACACACACAGAAACGCGCGCATATAGACACACATGCACATATGAGTGTACTCACACAAAACGCATGCACGCTCGTACACACACACACGCACACGCCCGCGTACACACACGCGCGTGCGTGCACACACATGCCTGCGTGCGTACAAACGAACATATGCGCACGTACACACACACGTGCGAGTACACATACACACATGTGCGTACACACACGCGCGTACATACACACACACATACATACATAAACATGTACACACCCATACACAAACAAACACGCGCATGCGCGCGTACACACACGCACACACGCACACACGCACACGCGCTTACACAAACATGCACATGTGCGCATACACACAGACATGTGTGTACACACACGCACACGGGCGTACACCCACACGTGCGTACACACACAGACGCACATGCACTCGTCCACACACACGAACGCACGCATACACACACAAACAGACATACGCCCTATTACACACAGACACGCACACGAGCGCGTACACAAACACAGGCGAATACACACAGACACGCACATGTGCATGTACACACACACGTGCGCGTACACACACACGTGCGCGTTCACACACACGCACACGTGCGCGTACACACACAAGCACACGTGCGCGTACACACGTGCGCGCGTACATACACGCACACATACACGTACACACACACAAACAGACAAATGCGCATGTACACACACACACGCGCGTGCGTACACACACACACGCGCGCGTACAGACACATGCACGTGTACACAACAAAATGCTCGTACACACACACGCGCGCATGCACACACACCCAAGTGCGTACACACACACATGCGGGCACAAACACACACACGCGTGCACACACACATGCACTATCGTGCGCATGCACAGACACACGCACATATGTGCGCGCACACACACACACATACACATGTGTGCACACACAACCACGTGCACTCACAAACACACGCACACACTCACACGTACACACACACGGGCACACGCGCGCATACACATACAGACATGCGCACGTAAACAAACACGCACACGCACACGCGTACACACACACGCACACGTACACAACCACACGCACATGCTTGCATACACAAACATGCGCACACGCACGCGTACACACCCACTTGCACATGCACAAGCGTGTGTACAAAAACACATGCGCGCGTACACACACAAATGCGCCCGTATACACACACACAAGCATCTGTACACACAGGCAAACAAACGCTCGTACACACACACTTGCATGCGTACACACACACTTGCGTGCGTACACACACATACGCGCGCATACACACACACGCACTCGCATGCGTGCACACACACACACGCACGTACACACACGCGCACGCAGAAACACATACACGCACGCGTACACACATGCTCACGTACACACATACACACGCGCACGTACACACACAAACAAACACACGTCCATACACACACGCGCGGCTATACGCACAAACGCACACACGCGCTTGCACACACATGCACACACGCGCATGCTCACACACACAAACATACGCGCGTACACACACACAAACGATGCACAAACGCACACATGCACGCGTATCGCACAAGTGTGCGCGTACGCACACATGTGTGCGTATGCACATACGCGCGTACGCAACCACGTGCGTACACACACACAAGTGTGTGTATACACACACATGCGCACACGCATATGTACACACACACGCACACACGCACAAAAACAAGCACATGTGTGCATACACACACACGCATACACGCGCGTACACATACGCACATGCGTGTGTACACACCTACACATATGTACACACACACGCACATGCGCGTACACACAGATGTGTGCGTACACACATATGCATATGCGCGCACACACACACAAATGCACGCATATACACATATGCGCGTGTACACACACACCTGCAAGCATATACACACACACCTGCAAGCATATACACACACACTCCCGCGCATACACACACACGCACACGCGCGCGTACACACGCGCGTACACACACAAGCACGTACACACATGCACGTGCACAGACATGCACGTACACACACGCACGCGTGTAAAGAAGCAAACACGCGCATACACACACACGCATACACACACACGTGCATGCACACACACATTTGTAGAAATGCACACACGCACGCACGCACACACAAATGAACACACACACGCGTGTATACACACACACGCACACACCCACACACGCACACAAACACGCATGTACGAACACACACGTACACACACACACGCGTAATCACAAACACGCGTGCGTACACACACAAACTGGCGTATACGCACATGCGTACACACACGCGCGCACACACACACAAACACGCGTGCATACACATACGCGCGCGTGCGTACACACACAAACGCGCATGCATACACACAAACACACACGCATGTACACAAACATGTGCGCGCATACACACACATGCAAGCATAAACACACACACGCGCCCATACACACACACACACACGCGTGCAAACACATACATATGCACACATATATACACACACACACGTGCGCGCATACACACACACACGTGCATGCATACACACACACACACGCGCATACAAACAAACATGTGCACACGCGCACGTAAACACACACACGCATGTGTACAAACACACGCACACGTGTACACACACAAAAACAGAAACACGCTCGAGTACACACACAGACACGCATGCTTACACATACACAAACACATGCGTGCGTACACACAAACACACGCGCATTAAACACAAACACTCGCCCGTACACACACATGCGCGTACACACTCGTGCGTACACACACATGAGCATATGAACATACATGCGCACATGTTCCCGTACACACGCACATGCGTACACACACACTCAAGCACATGTGTGCGTACACACGCACAAGTGTACATGCATACACACAAACACACACGCGCGCATACACACACACAAACGCACATGCGCATACATATGCACATGCGTACGCGCGTACACACACACACACGCCCGTACACACACACACTCGTGCGCATACACACACACTCGTACGCGTACATACACACACACTCGTGCGCGTACACACCTACTCGTGCGCGTGCACACCTACTCGTGCGCGTACACACACACACAAGCACGCACGTACACACACACACGCGCATACACACACACGCACACACTTGCGTACACATGCAGACGCGCATGCACACACATGCGCATGCAAACACAAGCACGTACGCACACACACACGTGTGCACGCACATACAAACGCGCGCGTACACAAAAACACGTGTGCGCGTACACACACATACGGGTGCGTACACACACACATGCGTACACACACAAACACACAAACACGCGAAAAACCTAAACGCGTGCATACACACACTCACGCGTACAAACACACACGCACACACACGCGCGCGCACACACACGCGCGCGCACACACACGCGCGCGCACACACACACATGCGCACACACACCCACACGTGCGCATACACACACAAACACGCGCGCTTACACATACACATGCGTACACACACACGCGCGCTTACACATACACATGCGTACACACACACGCGCGCTTACACATACACATGCGTACACACACACGCGCGCTTACACATACACATGCGTACACACAGCCAAATGCATGCGCACACAAACACACAAACGCGCGTGCATACACACACCCACGCGCGTGCATACACACACACGCGCGCGCATACACACACACGCGCGCGTGCATACACACACACGCACACGTACAAACACAGAGGCACACGCATGCTCACATACACACGTGCATACACACACTCGCACGCATACAAATAAACATGCGCGTATACAAACACACACGCGCGTGCGCACACACAAACACACGCGCATGTACACACACAAACGCGCGTGTACACGCATGCGCGCGTATACACACACAAATGAGTGCGTACACACACATACTCGTGCGTACTCACACGCTCGTACACAAACGCGCGTACACACACACATGCACGCGTACACACACTCGCATATGCGCGCACTCACAGACGAACGCGCACACACATGCGTACACACACGCATGTGCGCATACATACACACACACGCACTCATGGGTACACACATACGCACAAACAAGCACGTACACACACACACACGCATACACACACATATGCGCGTGCACAAACACACAAGCACATGTGCCCGTACACACGCACATATTTATGTGCGTACACACAAACAAACACATGCGCGTACACACACACAAGCGCACATGCGCGTACACACACACAAGCGTAGGTGCGCATACAAACAGACACAAGCGCACGATCTCGTACACACACGAACACACAAACACAAGCACGTACATACACACAAGCGCCTGCTCACACATACAAATGCACACACACACGCACATACAAACACACACATGCGTGCATACACACACAAACGTGCGTACACACACGCCCGCGCACACGCACGTACACACACACGTACACGTGCATGTGTACACACACACAAACATACACACGCGCAAGTACACACACAAACACATAAGTGCGTACACACACACGTACAAACAAACACACGCGCACGAAAACACACACGCGCACACACAAGCGCCGCGAGTACACACACACAACTACATGTGCGAGTACACACACACAAGTGTACGTGCATACACACAAACACACACGTGCGCATACACACACACACAAGCGCACGTGTGCATACACATGCACCCGCGTATGTGCGTACACACCCACACACGCCCATACACACACACACTCGTGCACGTACACACAAACGCCGCATACACACACACTCGCGTGCGTACACACACACTCGTGTGCGTACACACACACAAGCACCCACATACACACACACACGCGTGCATGCACACATATGCACACGTTTGCATACACACACACACGCACGTGCACACACACGAGCGTGCAAACACACGCGCGCACACACACACCCACGCGTACACAAAAACACGTGCGCGCGTACACACACACACGCGTGTACACACAGACGCACGCATACACACACACGCGCACGCGTACAAACACACGCACACACACGCTTGCGCACACACACACACACGCACACAGACACACACTTGTGCATACACACACTCGTGCATACACACACACAAATGCATGTACGCACACATGTACATACACACATGCATGCACACATGCGCGTTTACACACACGTGCGTGCACACACCCACATGCGCGCATACACACACAAACACGCGCGCATACACACACACATGCGTAGACACACGCACACGTACACACAGCCAAATGCACGCGCACACAAACAGACAAACGCGCGTGCAAACAAACACACAAACGCGCGTGCATACACACACACGCACGCGTACAAACACACACGCACGCGCATGCTCACACACACATACACACACACACACTCGCACATGTACAAATAAACACGCGCATATACAAACACGTACAAGCGTGCGTACACACACAAGCACGTGTACACACACACAAACGCGTGCGTACACACACATACTCATGCGAACTCACATGCTCGTACACAAACGCGCATACACACACACATACACGCGTACACACATGCACATATACGCGCACTCACAGACGAACCCGCACACACGAGTACACACGCGCATACATACACACACACACACGCTCGTGCGTATACATACACACACAGACACACACGCGTGCGTACACACACACACATACACACACATATGCGAATGCACACACAAGCACATGTGCCCGTACACACGCACACGTGTATGTGCGTACACACAAACAAACACGTACGAGCACACACACACAAGCGCACATGCGCGTACACACACACACAAGCGCACGTGCGCATACACACACACAAGCGCACATGCGCGTAAACACACGAACACACAAACACACGCACGTACACACACACATTCGCACAGAGACACAGACGCGTGCGTACACACACGAGCACGAAAACAAACGCACGTACACACACACGCTTACACACACACGCAAGTGTACACACACGCGCATGTACACACACATGCGCATACACACACACACGCATACACACACGCGCCTGCGTACACACACATGCACGCGTGCGTAAAAACACACACATGCGCGCATACACACACACGCACGCGAGTACACAAACACGCGTACACACACACACGCATACATACATAAACATGCACACACCCATACACACACAAACACGCACATGCGCGCATACACACAGGCACATGCGCTTGTACACACACGCACACACGCGCTTACACAAACATGCACACGTGCACGTACACATAGACACGTGCGTACACACACTCACATGGGCATACACACACACGTATGAGTACACACACACGCACATGCACGCGTCATCACACAGGAACACGCGCGTACACACACAAACAGACAAACGTCCAAGTACACACACACGCGCCTGCTTACACACACGCGCCTGCATACACACACATGCGCGTGTACTCACACGCACACGTGCGCGTACACACAAACAAACAGACAAACGCGCATGTACACACACACCCGCGTGCGTACACACACGCGCCCGCATACACACACATGCGCGCGTACAGACACACGCACGTGTACACAACAAAATGCTCGTACACACACACATGCATGCACACACACGCGAGTGCGTACACACACACGTGCGCGCACAAACATACACACGTGAGCACACACACATGCACTTTCGTGCGCGTGCACAGACACACGCACATATGTGCGCGCACACACACGCACCTACACATGTGTGCACACACAAACACGTTTGCACACAAACACACGCACACACTCACACGTAAACACACACGCGCGCATACACACACAGACATATGCGCACGTAAACACACACGGGCACACGCGCGCATACACACACAGACATATGCGCACGTAAACAAACGCGCACACGCGTACACACACACGCACACGTACACAACCACACGCACATTCTTGCATACACACCGACACGCACAAGCGCGCGTACAAAAACACATGCGTATGTACACATACACAAATGCGCCTGTATACGCACACACTCACGCACGTACACACACACTCGCGCGCGTACACACACACACACGCACGTGTACACACACGCACGTGTACACACACGCTCGTACACACACACTTGCATGCATACACACACACATACGCTTGCATACACACACACGCACTCGCTTGCGTACACACACACACACGCATGTACACACACACGTGCACTCAGAAAGACATACACGCACGCGTACACACACATGCTCAGATACACACATACACATCTGCTCGTACACACAAAAACAAACACGTGCACATACACACACACACGCACGCGCGTACACACACACATGCACACACGCGCACGCTCACACACACGCGCGAACACACACAAACACACGCGCGTACACACACACACGATACACACACGCACACATGCACGCAAACACACACATGTGCGCGTATGCACATATGCGCACGTACACACACGTGCGTACACACACACGTGCGTACACACACACGTGCGCACACGCATACGTACAAACACACGCACACACGCACACACGTACAAACACACAAAAACAAGCACATGTGTGCATACACACACACACGCATACACGCGCGTACACACATACACGCAAATGCGTGTGTACACACCCACACATACGTACACATACACACGCACATGCGCGTATACACAGACGCGTGCGTTCACACATATGCATGTGCGTGCACACATACACAAACGCATGCGTACACACACATGCGTGTGTACACACACACACACTCACGCGCATACACACACACGCACACATGCGCCTACGCACACAAGCACGTACACACGCGCGTACACACACGCACGCGCGTGTAAAGACGCAAACACGCGCATACAAACACACACACACGTGCGCGCACTTACACATTCGCACAAATGCACACAAGCATGCACACACAAACGAACACACACATGCGCGCATACACACATATGCACACACGCACGCAAACACGCATGTACACACACACGTACACACACACGTGCGTAAACACACACACGTGCGCGTACACACACAAACTGGTGTGTACGCACATGCGTACACACACACGCACATGAGTACACACACACGCACGCACAACCACACAAACAAGCGTGCATACACATACGCGCGCATGCGTAAACACACAAACGCGCGTGCATACACACGCATGTACATACACACACACCCACACGTGCGCGCATACACACACACGTGCGTGCATACACACACACACGCGCGCATAAACACACACACGCGTGCACACACATACACATGCATACACACATGTACACACACACACGTGCGCGCATAAACACACACACGCTCGCGCATACACACAAACACGCGCACACGCACACACGCGCACACGCGCACACGCGCACACGCGCACACGCGCACACGCGCACACGCGCACACGCGCACGTACACACACACATGCACGTGTACAAACACACGCAAACGCGTATACACACAAAAACAGAAACACGCTCGAGTACACACAGACACGCATGCTTACACACACACAAACACATGCGTGTGTACACACAAACACACGCGCACGTAAACAAAAACACACGCGCATACACACAAACACATGCGCGTACACACATATGTGCTTACACACACACGTGCGTACACGCACAAACATACATGCACACACGTTCCTGTACACACACACGCGCATGCGTACACACACACTCAAGCACATGTGTGCGTTCATACGCACACGTGTACGTGCGTACACACAAACACACGCGCGCATACACACACACAAACATACACGCGCGCATACACACACACAAACACACACGCGCTCATACACACACACAAGTGCATATGCGCATACACATGCATATGCGCACGCGCGTACACACACACACACACGCCCGTACACACACATTCGTGCACGTACACACACACTCGTGCGCGTACACACAGACTTGTGCGCGTACACACACACACACACGTGCGCGTACACACTTACTTGTGTGCGTACACACAAACAAGCACGCACGTAACCACACACACACATACACAAACGCACACGCTTGTGTACACACACACAGACGCGCGTGCACACATACGCGTTTGCAAACATACGAGCGCACATACACACACACGTGTGCACGCACATACAAACGCGCGCGTACACAAAAACACGTGTGCGCGTACACACACACTCATGCTTACACACACAAACACACGTGTACACATACACGCGCACATACACACACATGCTCACGCGTACAAACACACGCACACACACATGCACGCACACACACACATGCGCACACACACACACTCGTGCGTACACACATATGCACACATGCCTGCGTACACACACATGCACACATGCGTGCGTACACACACCCACACGCACGCATACACACACAAACACGTGCGCTTTCACATACACATGCGTACACACACACGCACGCGTACACACAGCCAAATGCATGCGCACACAATCACACAAACGCCCGTGCATACACACACACACGCGCGTGCATACACACACACGCACGCGTATAAACACAGACGCAAACACATGCTCACACACACACACATGCATACACACACACTCTCGCACGCGTACAAATAAACACGCGCGTATACAAACACACACGCGTGTGCGCACACACAAACACACGTGCATGTACACACATGCACGCGTATACACACACAAACGCGTGGTACACACACATACTCGTGCGTACTCACACATACATACATACATACACACACACAAGCACGCGCGCATACATACACACACACGTAAGCATGGGTACACACAAAAAAACACGTGCGAGTACACACACACAAGCGCACAAGCGCCTACACACACACAAGCGCACGTGCACATACACACACACAAGCGCATGTGCGCGTACACACACGAACACACAAACACACGCACGTACACACACACACTCGCACAAAGACACACACAAACGCATGCGTACACAAACGAACACAAAAACATACGCACGCACACACACACACACGCGCGCATGTACACACACATGCTAGTGTACACACACGCGCATGTACACACACGCGTATACACATACACGTACATACACACATGCGCACACACACACATACACATGCACACAAACACGCACATACAAACACACACATGCGTGCATACACACACAAATGCGCGTACTCACACACGCACACACACGCACGTACACACACATGCAAGTCTACACACACAAACATACACACGCGCAAGTACACACACACAAACACATGCGTGCGTACACACACACGCACAAACAAACACACACGCGCACAAAAACACACACACACAAGCACATGTGCGAGTACACACACACACGTGTACGTGCGTACACACAAACACACTCGTGCACATACACACACACATAAGCGCACGTGTGCATACACATGCACCCGCGTACGCGCGTACAAACACACACACGCCCATACACACACACACGCCCATACACACACACACTCGTGCACATACACACACGCCGCATACACACACAGTCGCGCGTGTACACAAACACAAGCATGCACGCACACACACACGCGTACATACACACACATGCACACGCACGTGTACCACACGCTCGTACACACACACTTGCATGCGTACACACACATACGCGCGCATACACACACACGCACTCGCTTGCGTACACACAAACGCGTGCATACACACACACGCACGTACACACACACGCGCACGCAGAAAGACATACACGCACGCGTACACACACATGCTCAGATACACACATACACACGTGCACGTACACACACAAACAAACACGTGTACATACATACACGCGCGGCTATACACCCAAGCACACGCGTGTACACACACATGAAAATACACACACACACGCACGCGCATACACACACACATGCACAAATGCGCACACTCACACAGACGCTCGCACACACACAAACACACGCGTGTACACACACACGATACACACACGCACACATGCACGCGAACGCACACATGTGCGCATATGCACATAAGCGCACGTACGCACACACGTGCGTACACACACAAACATACATGAGCACACATTCCCGTACACACACACTCAAGCACATATGTGCGTACACACGCACACGTGTACGTGCGTACACAAAAACACAAAATCGCGCATACACACACACAAACGCACATGCGCATACACATGCACAAGCATACGCGCGTACACACACACACACACCCGTACACACACACTCGTTCGCGTACACACACTCGTGCACGTACACACCTACATGTGCGCGTACACACACACAAGCACACACGTACACACACACATGCATACACACACGTGCGTGCAAACACACGCGCACACATACACACACGCGTGTGCACGCACATACAAACGCGCGCGTACACAAAAACACGTGTGCGCGTACACAAAAACACGTGTGCGCGTACACACACCTACGTGCGCGTACACACACATACGTGCGCGTACACACACACATGCTTACACACACAAACACGCGTGTACTCATACACACGCGCATACACACACATGCACACGCGTACAAACACACGCACACACTCATGCGCGCACACACACATGCGCACACACACTCGTGCATACACACATATGCACACATGCATGCATACACACACATGCACACATGCGTGTGTACACACACATGTGCGTACACACACCCACATGCGCGCATACACACACAAACACGTGCGCTTACACATACACATGCGTACACACACACGCACGCGTACACACAGCCTAATGCATGCGCACACAATCACACAAACGCCTGTGCATACACACACACAGGTGCGTGCATACACACACACACGCACGCGTATAAACACAGACGCACACACATGCTCACACACACACACACGTGCATACACACACACTCTCGCACGCGTACAAATAAACATTCGCGTATACAAACACACACGCGCCTGCGCACACACAAACGCACGTGCATGTACACACATGCGCGCGTATACACACACAAGCGCCTGCGTACACACACATACTCGTGCGTACTCACACGCTCGTACACAATCGCGCGTACAAACACACATGCAGGCGTACACACATGCGTATATAAGCGCACTCACAGACGAACGCGCACACACACGCGTACACACACAAGCACGTGCGCATACATACACACACACGCAAGCATGGGTACACACACGCACACACGAGCGCGTACACACACACGCATACACACATATGAGTGTGCACAAACACACAAGCTCATGTGCCCGTAAACGCGGACACGTGTATGTGCATACACACAAACAAACATGTGCGCGTACACACACACAAGCGCACATGCGCCTACACACACACACAAGCTCACGTGCGCATACACACACACAAGCGCACGTGCGCGTACACACACGAACACACAAACACACGCACGTACACACACACACTCGCAAAAAGACACACACACGCATGCTTACACAAACGAACACAAAAACATACGCACGTACACACACTCACACGCGCATGTACACACACACGCGAGTGTACACACACGCGCATGTACACACACACGAATACTCACACACGTACATACACACACTCGCGCGCACACACATACACATGCACACACACACGCACATACAAACAAACACCTGCGTGCATACACACACAAATGCGCATACACACACACGCGCACACAGGCACGTACACACACACATGCAAGTCTACACACACAAACATACACACGCGCAAGTACACACACACAAACACATGCGTGCGTACACACACACGCACAAACAAACACACACGTGCACAAAAACACACACACGCACACACAAGCGCTGCGAGTACACACACACAAGCACATGTGCGAGTACACACACACACGTGTACGTGCGTACACACAAACACACACGTGCGCATACACACACACAAGCACACGTGTGCATACACAGGCACCCGCGTACACGCGTACACACACACACGCCCATACACACACAGACTTGTGCACGTACACACACACTCGCGCGCGTACACAAACACAAGCATGCACGTACACACACGCGTGCATACACACATGCACACGCGTACATACACACACACACGCACGCGTACATACACACACACACGCACGCGTACACAAAAACACGTGCGCGTTAACACGCGCGTACACACACAAACACGCGTGTACACACAGACACGCGCATAAACACACGCGCACACGTACAAACACACGCACACACACGCTTGTGCACACACACACACGCTTGCGCACACACACACACACGCTTGAGCACACACACACGCGCACACACACACACAATCGTGCATACACATACACAAATGCATGTACGCACACACGCGCATATACACACATGCACACAAGCGCGCTTACACACACGTGCGTGAACACACCCACACGCGCTCATACACACACAAACACACGCACATACACATACACATGCTACACACACACGCACGTGTACACAGCCAAATGCACGCGCACACAAACACACACGCACGTGCATGCTCACACACACATGCATACACACACACACTCGCACATCTACAAATAAACACACTCGTATACAAACACACACACGCGTGCGTACACACAAACACACGCGCATGTACACACACACGTGGACGTACACACAAGTGCACGTGTACACACACACAAACGCGTGCGTACACACACATACTCATGCGTACTCACATGCTCGTACACGGACGCGAGTACACACACATACACGTGTACACACATGCACATATGCACGCACTCACAGACGAACGCGCACACACGCGCATACATACACAAACACACGCTCGCGCGTATACATACACACACATGCACGCAGAGGTACACACACGCACACACGCACGCACTCACGGACGAAGGCGCACATACGCGCATACATACACACACACATGCACGCAGAGGTACACACACACGCACACACGCGCGCATACACATACAAAAACATACACACACATATGCGAGTGCACAAACACAAGCACATGTGCCCGTACACACGCACACGTGTATGTGCATACACACAAACACACACGTACACACACATTCGCAGAGAGACACAGACGCATGCGTTCACACACGAACACAAAAACAAACGCACGTACAGACATACACGCTTACACACACACACGCAAGTGTACACACGCGCATGTACACACACATGCGCGTATGTACACACATGCGCGCATGTACACAAACATGTGCGTATATACATACACACATGTGCATACACACACGCGTACACACACACAAGCGCACACACATACAAATGCACATACACACGCACATACAAACACACACGTGCGTGCATACACACACAAACGTGCGTACACACACGCGCACGTTTACACACACACATGCACACATGCATGTCTACACACACACATGCACACGCACGTGCGTACACACACACACAAACATACGCACGCGCAAGTACACACACACATGTGTGCCTACACACACACAAACACGAGTGCGCGTACACACACACGCACAAACAAATACACGTGCAGGAAAACACATGCGCACACGTGCACGTACACACAAATGCGCATGCATACACACACCCGCACACACACAAGTGCCGCGAGTACAAACACATAAGCACATGTGCGAGTACACACGCACACGTATATGTGCGTACACACAAACACACATGCGCGCATACACGCACACAAAAATGTAGGTGCGCGTACCCATGCACATGCGTATGTGCGTAAACACACGCACGCGCCCGTACACACACACACGCATGCCTACACATACATACATATGCGTGCAAACACACAAACACGCGCGTACACACACAAGCGCAAACAAACACACACGCGCACAGAAACACACACGCGCACATGTGCGCGTACACACAAATGTGCATGCATACACACACACAAGCATATGTGCGCGTACGCACGCACACGTGTAAGTGCCTACAGACAAACACACACACGTGCATACACGCACACACGCGCTCGTACACACACGCGCATGTACACACACGAGTGCGCGTACACACACACGGGTGCGCGTACACACACGAGTGCGAGTACACACACGAGTGTGCGTACACACACACGCGCGCGTACACACACGCGCACGTACACACATAAGTGCGTGCGTACACACACACACATGCATGCGCGTGCACACACACACGAGCATACACACACACACGCGCGTACACACACACGCGCATACACACATATGCGCATGCACACACATAAGCACATGTGCGCGTAAACACGCACATGTGTATATGAGTACAAACAAACACATGCGTGCGCGTACACACACACAAGCGCACATGCGCGTACACACACACACAAGAGACGTGCGCATACACACACAAGTGCCGATGCGCGTACGCACCCGAACACACAAACACATGCACGTACACACACACACAGACACACGCACGTACACAAACACACATGCGTACACACAAACACGCTCGTGTACACACACACGCGCATGTACATATACACGCGCGCATACACAAACACATATGCGTGTGCACACAAACACATGCACACAGGCGTGCGCACACAATCAAACGCACACAAATACGCACACACGCATACACACACATGCACACGCATACATACACACACACACCCACGCACACACGCATACGCACACACATGCACACGTGCGCGTACACACACACGCACATGCACACGTGCGTTCGAACACACACACACGCTCGCTTACACAAACACCGACGCACACACGCACGTACACACAAATGCAAACGCGTGTACACACACAAACACGTACACACATGCGCGTACAGACACACACGGGCATATACACACACACGCGATACACACACACACACGCACACATGCACGCGTACGCACACATGCGCGTGTACGCACACATGTGCATACAAACACACACGTGTGCGCATACACACACATGCGCGCATACACACACATGCGCGCATACACACACATGCGCGCATACACACACATGTGTACACACACACGCATGCATGAACACACCCAAACGCACGCGAACGCACACACACACATGCATGCGCACGCTCACACACAGACACGCATGCATACACAAACACCCACGCGTAAAAATAAACACTCGTGTTTTCAAACACAGACTCGAGTGCGTACACACAAACACACGCGCATGTACACACACACATGCGTGCATACACACACAATCGCGTGTACACAAACACACGTACATGCGCATGTACACACACACATGCATGTGTCCACACATACACACATGCATGTGTCCACAAACACGCACACGCACGCGCGTACACACACAAACAGACACGCGCGTATACACACAAACAGACACGCGCGCGAGTACACACACACACGCGTGCCTATACACACACAAACACACGCGCGCTTAAACACAAACACGGGTGTATACACACACATGCGCGTACACACACATGAGCACAGAAACACACACACATGCGCGTACACACACATGAGCACAGAAACACACACGTGCACATGTGCGAGTACACACACGAGCGAAGGCGTACATACACACGCACACACACAAGCTCCGCGAGTACACACACACAATCACATGTGCGCATACACACTCACATGTGTATGTTCGTACATGCAAACACACACGCGCGCATACACGCACACACAAGCACACATGCGCGTACACATGCACATGCATACACGCGTAACCACACACACACGCGCCTGTACACACGCACACACACGCGCCTGTACACACACACGAGTGCGCGTACAGACACACGAGTGCACGTACACACACAAGCCGCATACACACAACCACGCGCAAGTACACACACACAAGTGCGCGCGTACACACACACAAGTGCGCGCGTACACACACACACGCACGCGTACACACACACGCGTATACACACACATATGAGCATGCACACACACAAGCACATGTGCGTGTACACACGCACACGTATACATGCGTACACACAAACACACGTGCGCATACACACACACAAGCACACATGCACGTACACATACACACAAGCGCATGTGCGCGTACTCACACACAAGCACACATGCGCATACACACACACAAGCGCATGTGCGCGTACACAAACACAAGCGCACTTGCACTTACACACACACACAAGCGCACGTGCGTGTAAACACACAAACACACACACGTACGCACACACATGCGTACACACACATGCATGTACATACACACACGCGCACACAAACACATATGCGCGTGCACACACACATGCACACAGGCATGCACACAATCACATGCACACACACACATGTGCGCTTACAGACAAACACACTCATGCGTACACACAGGCACACGTACACACACATGTGCGCGTACACACACACAAATGCGTGCGTACACACACGTGTGCACACATGCATACAGACACACGCGCACACGCATATGTACACACACACGCACATGCACACACATGCACACACACATGCACACACATGCACACGGGTGCGTACACACACAGGCACATGCACATATGCGCGTAAACACACACACACGCACCCGTGCACACACAAATGCGCACATGCATACGTACACACACAAACACACACACACGCATACACAACACACGCACATGTACACACAAATGCACGTGCCTATTCACACATGCAAATATATGCTTACACACATACACTCACCCACGTACACACACACGCACATGCGCCCAAACACACGAACACACACGCACGTTCGCGCGTACACACACTTGCGCGTACAAACAAAAACATACGCACACACATGCGTGCACACACGCGCGCAGACGCATACGTACACACACATACACGCACATCTGCATATAGACATACACGCACACGTGCGAGTACACACACACGCGCGTACACACACATGCACACGCACGCGTACACACACACGAACGCGCGTGTACACACACATGCACATATGCCCGTACTCACGCACACGCACGCACGCGCGTATACACACACGCACACGCGCGTACACACACAAACAGACAAACGCACGTGTACACACACACACACGCCTACATACACACACGCGCGTGTGCGTACAAACACACAAATAAGTGCGTACACACACATGCGAGTACACACACACACACGCATACATACACAAACATGCACACATGCACACACTCACAAACACGCACAATCGTGCTTACACATATGCACACATGCACATGTGCGCATACACATACACACGCACACGCGTGTACACACACATCCACACGCACGTGTACATACAGACACATGCGTACACACACACATGCACACGCGCTTAAACACACACGCAGGTGAGTACACACACACTCACATGCGCACAAAAACACACGTGCACACACAAACACACTTGTGCACACACAAACGCACACACGCACACACACACGCGCACACACACACACACTCGCACGTTCACACACGCACACTCGCGCGTACACACACGCACACTCGTGCGTACACACACGAACTAACGTAAATGCATGTGTACACACACACTCAAGCACACGCGTGCGTACACACACACAAGCACACACGCGCGCGTACACACACAAACAGACAACCGCGAGCATATACACACACACACAAGCGCGTGTGTACACACACAAACACACGCGTGCGTACACACACACACGCATAAACACAGAAACACGCGCTCGTCCACATATACACACACAAACACGCGCGTACGCACACAGACACGCGCATACACACATGCGCGCATCGCTCGTAAATACACACACAGAAGCGAACGTGCGCGTACACACACACGCGTACGCGCGTATACACAAACATACATGAACGCGTACACACACACAAGCGCACGCACGCGTACACACACACAAGCTCACGTGCTCGTAGAAACACAGTTGTATGCGCTTACACACATGTGTATGCGCTTACACACATGTGTATGCGCGTACACACATGTGTATGCGCGTACACACATACGCGCGCGTACACACATGTGTATGCGCGTACACACATACACGCGCGAACATACAGACAAGCGCGGGCGTACACACACACACACGCCGCGTACATACAAACACACATGCGCACAGACACACACATATGTGCCCATACACATAAATACACTCGCGAGTACACACAAACACACGTACACACAAACACATGTGTGCGTACACACAAACACATGTGTGCGTACACACACATGCACGTACACACACATATGCGCATACACACACATGCACACACACACGTACACACAGTCACATGTGCATACAAACACACATGCGCGCGAACATACAGACAAGCGCGGGCGTACACACACACACACGCAGCGTACATACAAACACACATGCGCACAGACACACACATATGTGCCCATACACATAAATACACTCGCGAGTACACACACACACGTACACACAAACACATGTGTGCGTACACACACATGCACGTACACACACATGCACGTACACACACATGTGCGCATACACACATATGCACACACACACGTACACACAGTCAAACGTGCATACAAACACACATGCGCACGTACACACACACGGGCGCGCACACATACACACATAAACATACGTGCATACACACTCACGCCCGTACACACAAACCCTCACGCGCATATACACACAAGCGTGTACACACACACATGCACACACACACGCACACACTTACACGCGCACGCGTACACACACACGCGCACGCGTACACACACATGCGTTCGTGCACACACACACGCGCACACTTACACGCACACATGCGCACGCACACACACATTCAAACATTCGCGTGTACACACATGCAAATGCGCGCATACAAACACTTGCGCACATGCATGCGTACACACACACACTCACACTTGAGTACACATATGCGCACACGCACGTGTACATACACACGCGCGTGTACACACACATGCGCGTAAACACACGCATACGCACAAACGTGCGTAAACACACATGCGCGCACGTATACACAAACACACACACGCGTGTGCAAACACACACACACATACGCACGCGTTTACACACACATGCACTCACGCGTACACACACACGTGCACGCGTACACACACACGCGCAAGCATACGCACACACGCGTACGCGTACACACACACGCGCAAGCGTACACACACGCAAAAACACGCGCATACAACACACATGCATGCATAACCAGACAAAAACACATGTGAGCGTACACACACAAACGCACACACGCACGCTTACACACACACGCACACACACGCACATACACGCGCATACAACACACATGCATGCATAACCACACAAAAACACATGTGCGCATACACACACAAACGCACACACGCGCGCCTACACACACATGCACACACGCGAGCATACACACAAACATGCGCACACATGCTCGTACACACAAACACATGCGCACATGTGCGCATACACAAACAAGCGCACATGTGCGTACACACACACGCACGCGCACACATACACACGTGCACACACGCAGGTACACACACACGTGCGCATACACACACACGTGCACACACGCGGGTACACACACACGCGCGCACACACATACATACCTATGTGCGTACACACACACAAGCTCACTTGCACTTACACACACACGTGCATGCAAGTACACACACACGCACACGCGTGTGTACACACGCACACGCGTGTGTACACACGCATGCACACGTGCATGTACACAAACACATAGGTACACACACACGCACACGCACACGCACACGCACACATGCGTACGCACACATGCGTACGCACACATGCATATGCGCGGACACACACATACGCGTGCGTACACACACACATGCATATGCGCGCGCACACACACACACGCGTACACACAAACATGCGTACACACACATGCATGCGTGCACACAAAAACACACAAACACACGAACGTACACACATGCCAACAAACACATACGCATATACACACACACGCATATACACACACACGCGCATACACACACATATGCGCGTGCACACACACTTATGCGCGTGCACACACACATGCACACAACCGCACGCACACAATCACACGCACATGCGCACACACACACACATGTGCACATACACACAAACACACGCACGCGTACACACACATATAAGCACATACACACACATGTGCGATTACACACACACGCGTACACACACATGCATACGTACACACACACGCTTGCAAACACGCATACGCACACACAAGCACACGCGCGCGTACACACACACCCACACGCACACGCGCACACACACACACACGCGCCCACACATGCAAACGAACACACACGCACATTCGTGCGTACACACACTCGCGCGTACAGACACAAACATATGCACACACATGCATACACACACATGCGCACACGCATACGTACACACACATACACGCACATCCGCACACAGACATACATGCAGACCTGCAAGTACACACACTTGCAC
Organism: Palaemon carinicauda; assembly: GCF_036898095.1. Classification (NCBI taxonomy): domain Eukaryota; kingdom Metazoa; phylum Arthropoda; class Malacostraca; order Decapoda; family Palaemonidae; genus Palaemon; species Palaemon carinicauda. Next base: position 2,520,835 of record NC_090767.1, read on the forward strand.
TCGCACGCGTACACACACACGAATGTGCGCGTACACACACATGCACATATGCGCGTACTCACACACGCACGCAAGCGCGTCCGCACACACGCACACGCGCACGTACACACACATGCATGCATACACAAAGATGCACACATGCATACACACACAAACATGCACAATCGTGCGTACACACATGTACACACGCACACACGCACACACGCGCATACACACACATACGCACACACGCGTACACACACATGCACAACCACACGCGCTTAAAGACACACGCGTGCTTACGCACGCACACACAAGCGTACATACACAAAAATGCGCACGTACACATACACAAACAGGCAAACGTGTGAGTACACACACATGTGCCTGCGTACACACACGCGCACACGCGCATACACACTCATGCGGGTGAGTACACACATACACTCACACGCGCGCACACACACACATGTGCGCGCACAAACACACTTGCGTACACACACACGCACACGCGCACAAACACACGAGCGCACATGCATACGTACAAACACAAACGCACACATGCATAGAGACATACCGCAGACGTGCGCGTACATACACATGCGTGTATACAAAACACATGCACACGTACACACACGCGCGCACCTACACACATATGCAAATATGCCCGTACACACACACGCAGGCGCGTACACACACACGCGCCCACGCACACGCACATTCAGGCATACACACACTCGCGCGTACACACACTCGCGCATACACACACTCGCACGTACACACACTCACTTGTACAGACACAAACATATGCACACACATGCGTACACACACGCACGCACATTCGCATACAGCCATACAAGCAGACCTGCGAGTACACACACGCGCGTACACACACACATGCACACACAAAGGCAAACGCGCGCATACACACACATGCACATATGTGCGTAATCACACACATGCACGCGCGTCCACACACACACACGCACACGTACATACACAAACAGACAAACACACGCATACACACATACACGGCTGAGTACACACACGCGTGCGTGATTACAAACACACACACGCGCGTGATTACAAACACACACTTGCGTACACACATAAACACGCGAGTACACACACATACACGTGCGTACACACACACACGCACACACGCGTACACACACATGCATACACAAACAGGCACACACGCATACACACACAAACACGCACAATCGTGCGTACATACATATACACACGCACACAAGCGCATACACACACACCCACACACGCGTACACACACATGCACAAGTGCGTACACACAGACACCTGCGTACAAACACATGCACACACACACGCGTGCGTACACACGCACACTCACGCGTACACACACAAAAACGCGCACGTACACATACACAAACAGACAAACGCGTGAGTATACACACACATGTGCCTGCGTACACACACGCACACACGCATACACACTCATGCGGGTGAGTACACACACACACTCACACGCGCGCACACACACACACGTGTGCACACAAACACACTTGCGTACACACACGCACACGCGCACACACACACGAGTGCACATGCATACGTACACACACAAACGCACACACGCATACAGACATACACACACAAGTGCGCGTACATACACATGCAAATATGCCTGTACACACACACGCACGCACGTACACATACACACACTCGCCCACACACACACGAACACACACGCACATTCGCGCGTACACACACTCGCTCGTAGAGGCACAAACACACGCACAAACATGAGTACACACACGCGCGCAAACGCATACGTACACACACATACACGCACATCCACATAAACACAAACACGCAGACCTGCGAGTACACACACGCGCGTACACACATATGCACACGCACGCGTACACACACACGAATGCGCGCGTACACACTCATGCATATATGCGCGTACTCACACACAGCACGCACGCGCATCCACACATGCACACGCGCACGTACACACACAAACAGACAAACACACGCGTACACACATACACGCCTGCATACACACGCGCGTGATTACAAACACATACACGCGCATGATTACAAACACACACGAGCGTGTACACACAGACACGTGCGTACACACACATGCACACGCACATGCGCTTAAACACAACACGCATGAGTACACACACATATGCGCCTGCGTACACACACACACGCACACACGCGTACACACTCATGCAGGTGAGTACACACACACACTCACACGCGCGCACACACATACACGTGCGCACACAAACACATTTGCGTACACACACATGCGTACACACACACACATGCGCACACACACACACTCGCGTGTACACACATGCTTGTGTACACACACAAACACACGCACATGCACGCGTACACACACTCAAGCACACGCGTGTGTAGAAACACACACGCAATGGCGCGCGCGTACACACACAAACAGACAACCGGGAGCATACACACACACACAAGCGTGTGCTTACACACACAAACACACCCATGCGTACACACACACACACGCGTCCACACACACACACAAACCCGCGCGTACGCACACATACCCGCGCGCGTACGCACACATACACGCGCGCGTACGCACACATACACGCGCGCGTACGTACACACACACGCGCACACACACACATACGTGCATCGCTCGTAAACACACACACAAGTGCACGTGTGCGTATACATAAATGCACACAAGCGAACGTGCACGTACACACACGCGTACGCCCGTATACAGAAACACACGCGCACGCGTACACACACACATGCTCACGTGCGCGTACGAACACACGTGCGCATACGAACACACGTGTATGCGTGTACACACACACATGTACGCGCGTACACACACACTCGCGCGTACACACACACTCGCGCGTACATACACAAAAGCGCGGGCGTACACACACACGCGCGTGTATACACACACATATGTGCCCGTACACATAAATACACTCGCGTGTAAACACAAACACACGTGCACGTACACACACAAGTGTGCGTACACACACAACTGAGCATACACACACGTGAGCGTGCACACACACATGCGCGTACACACACACATGAGCGTTCACACGTTCGCGTACACACACGTGCGCGTACACACACGCTCGTGCGTACAAACACACATGCGCACGTACACACACACGCGCATGCGTACAAACACACATGCGCACGTACACACACACGCGCGCGCACACATTCACACAATCATACGTGCAAACACACGCTTGTACACACAAACACTCATGCGCGTACACACAAACACTCACGCGCGTACAAACACATGCGTTGACACACACACAAACAGACACATGCGCAGGTACACACACACACGCATGCCTACACACACACAAACACATGCGTGCAAACACACACACGCGCGTACACACACAAGCGCAATCAAACACACACGCGCACAGAAACACACACGCGCACACGTCCGCGTACACAGAAATGCGCATGCATACACACACACTCACACACACAAGCGCCGCGAGTACACACACACAAGCACATGTGCGCGTACACACGCACACGTGTAAGTGCCTACAGACAAACACACACGCGCGCATACACGCACACACGAGCGCCCGTACACACATGCGCCCGTACACTCACGAGTGCGCGTACACACACACGAGTGCACGTACACACGAGTGCGCGTACACACACACGAGTGAGCGTACACACACATGAGTGGCCGTACACACACACGCGCACGTACACACACATAAGTGCGCGTGTACACACACACATGTGCATACACACATATGCGCATGCACACACACAAGCTCATGTGCGCGTGAACACGCACAAGTGTACGTGCGTACAAACAAACACATGCGTGCGCGTACACACACACAAGCGCACGTGCGCGTACACACACACAAGCGCACGTGTGCGTACACAAATACACAAGCACACGTGAGCATACACACACACAAGTGCACATGCGCGTACGCACACGAACACACAAACACATGCACGTACACACACACACACATGCGTACACACAAACATGCTCGTGTACACACACACGCGCATGTACATACACGCGCGCATACACAAACACATATGCGTGTGCACACAAACACATGCACACAGGCGTGCGCACACAATCACACGCACACAAATACGCACACACGCATACAAACACACGCACACGCATGCATACACACACACACCCAAGCACACGCGCATACGCACACACATGCTCACTTGCGCGTACACACACACGCACATGCACACGTGCGTTCGAACACACACATGCTCGCTTACACAGAGCCAAATGCATGCGCACACAATCACACAAACGCCCGTGCATACACACACACACGCACACGTACAAATAAACACGCGCGTATACAAACACACACGCGCGTGCGCACACACAAACACACGTGCATGTACACACATGCGCGCGTATACACACACAAACGCGTGCGTACACACACATACTCGTGCGTACTCACACGCTCGTTCACAAACGCGCGTACAAACACATATGCATGCGTACACACACGCGCATATGCGCGCACTCACAGACGAACGCGTACACACACAAGCACGTGCGCATACATACACACACATGCAAGCATGGGTACACACATGCACACACGAGCGCGTACACACACACGAGCGCGTACACACACACACGCATACACACATATGCGCGTGCACAAACACACAAGCTCATGTGCCCGTACACGCGGACACGTGTATGTGCGTACACACAAACAAACACGTGCGCGTACACACACAAGCGCACATGCGCTTACACACACACACACAAGCTCACGTGCGCATACACACACACAAGCGCACGTGCGCGTACACACACGAACACACAAACACACGCACGTACACACACACTCGCACAAAGACACACACAGACGCATGTGTACACAAACGAACACAAAAACATACGCACGTACACACACACACGCGCGCATGTACACACACACACGCGCGCATGTACACACACACGCAAGTGTACACACACGCGCATGTACACACATGCATATACTCACACACTTACATACACACACGCGCGCGCACACACATACACATGCACAACAAACACACACATGCGTGCATACACACACAAATGCGCGTACATACACACACGCACACGCACACACGCGCACACACGCATGTACACACACACATGCAAGTCTACACACACACAAACATACACACGAGCAAGTACACACACAAACACATGCGTGCGTACACACACACGCACAAACAAACACACACCCGCAAAAAACACACACGCGCACACACAAGCGCCGCGAGTACACACACACAAGCACATGTGCGAGTACACACACACACGTGTACGTGCGTACACACAAACACACACGTGCGCATACACACACACACACACAAGCGCACGTGTGCATACACATGCACCAGCGTAAGCGCGTACACACACACACACGCCCATACACACACAGACTCGTGCACGTACACACACACGCCACATACACACACACTCGCGCGCGTACACAAACACAAGCATGCACGTACACACACACACGCGTGCATACACACACATGCACACGTGTACATACAGATACACACGCACACACACACACGCACGCATACGCAAAAACACGTTCGCGCGTACACACACACACGCGTACACACACAAACATGCGTGTACACACAGACGCGCGCATAAACACACGCGCACACGTACAAACACACGCACACACACGCTTGCGCACACACACACACGCTTTCGCACACACACACACGCTTGAGCACACACACGCGCAAACACACACACACTCGTGCATACACATACACATATGCATGCACGCACACACGCGCATACACACAAATGCACACAAGCGAGCTCACACACACGTGCGTGAACACACCCACACGCGCGCATACACACACAAACGCACGCGCATACACATACACATGCGTACACACACATGCACGCGTACACACAGCCAAATGCACGCGCACACAAACACACACGCACGCGCATGCTCACACACACATGCAAACACACACAAACTCGCACATGTACAAATAAACACGCGCGTATACAAACACACACACGTGTGCGTACACACAAACACACGCGCATGTACACACACACACGTGCGCATACACACAAATGCACGTGTACACACACACAAACGCGTGCGTACACACACATACTCATGCGTAATCACATGCTCGTACACAAACGGGAGTACACACACACATACACGTGTACACACATGCACATATGCGCGCACTCACAGACGAACGCACACACACACGCATACATACACACACATGCACGCACAGGTACACACACACGCACACACGCGCGCACTCACAGACGAAGGCGCACACACGCGTATACATACAAACACACACGCTCGCGCGTATACATACACACACATGCACGCACAGGTACACACACATGCACACACGCGCGCATACACACACAAACACATACACACACATATGCGCGTGCACAAACACAAGCACATGTGCCCGTACACACGCACACGTGTATGTGCATACACACAAACACACGTACACACACATTCGCAGAGAGACACAGACGCGTGCGTACACACACGAACACAAAAACAAACGCACGTACACACGCACGCTTACACACACATGCGCGAGTGTACACATACGCGCATGTACACACACATGCGCACATGTACACACATGCGCGCATGTACACAAACATGCGCGTATGTACATACACACATGTGCATACACACACGCGTACACACACACGCGCGCGCACACACATACAAATGCATATACACACGCACATACAAACACAAACGTGCGTGCATACACACACAAACGCGCGTTCACACACGTGCGCACATGCGCACGGTCACACACACACATGACACATGCATGTCTACACACACACATGCACACACACGTGCGTACACACACACAAACATACGCACGCGCAAGTACACACACACATGTGTGCCTACACACACACAAACACAAGCGCGCGTACACACACACGCACAAACAAATACACGCGCAGGAAAACACATGCGCACACGTGCGCGTACACACAAATGCGCATGCATACACACACCCGCACACACACAAGTGCCGCGAGTACAAACACACAAGCACATGTGCGAGTACATACGCACACGTGTATGTGCGTACACACAAACACACACGCGCGCATACACGCACACACAAATGGATGTGCTCGTACCCATGCACACGCGTATGTGCGTAAACACACGCACACGCCCGTAGACACACACACGAGTGCGCGTACACACACATGCGTTTACACAAACACAAACAGACACATGCGCAGGTACACACACACACGCATGCCTACACACACATACACATGCGCACAAACACACACACACGCGCGTACACACACAAGCACAAACAAACACACACGCGCACAGAAACACACACACGCACACGTGCGCGTACACACAAATGTGCATGCATACACACACAAACTCACACACACAAGCACCGCGAGTACACACACACACAAGCATAGATGCGCGTACACACGCAAACGTGTAAGTGCCTACAGAGAAACACACACACGCGCATACACGCACACACGAGCGCACATGTGCGTACACATGCACACGCATACGCGCGTACACACACACACGCACATACACACACACGCCCGTACACACACGAGTGCGCGTACACACACATGAGTGCGCGTACACACACACGAGTGCGCGTACACACACACGAGTGCGCGTACACACAAACGCCGCATATACACACACGCGCGCAAGTACACACACACACACGCATGCGCGTGCACACACACGCCCGTACACACACACGCGCATACACACATATGCGCATGCACACACACAAGCACATGTGCGCGCAAACACGCACACGTGTACGTGCGTACAAACAAACACATGCGTGCGCGTACACACACACAAGCGCACGTGCGCGTACACACACACACACATGAGACGTGCGCATACACACACAAGTGCACATGCGCGTACGCTCCCGAACACACAAACACATGCACGTACACACACACAGACACACGCACGTACACAAACACACACATGCATACACACAAACACGCTCGTGTACACACACACGCACATGTACATATACACGCGCGCATACACAAACACATATGCGTGTGCCACAAACACATGCACACAGGCGTGCGCACACAATCACACGCACACAAATACGCACACACGCATACACACACACGCACACGCATACATACACACACACCCACGCACGCACGCATACGCACACACATGCACAACTGCGCGTACACACACACATGCACATGCACACGTGCGTTCGAACACACACGCGCTCGCTTACACAAACACAGACGCACACGTACGTACACACACAAATGCAAACGCGTGTACACAAACAAACACGTACACACATGTGCGTACAGACACACACGCGCATACACACACACGCGATACACACACACACGCACACATGCACGCGTAAGCACACATGCGCGCGTACGCACATATGTGCATACCCACACACGTGCGTACAAACACACACGTGTGCGCATACACACACATGCGCGCATACACACACATATGTACACACACACGTATGCATGAACACACCCAAACGCACGCGAACGCACACACACACGCATGTGCACGCTCACACACAGACACTCGTACAAATAAACACTCGCGTGTTCAAACACAGATGCGCGTGCGTACACACAAACACACGCGCATGTACACACACACATGCGCGCATACACACACAATCGTGTGTACGCAAACACACGCACATGCGCATGTACACACACACACACATGCATGTGTCCACACACACGCACACGCACGCGCGTACACACACAAACAGACACGCGCTTAAACACAAACACGGGTGTACGCACACAAATGCGCGTACACACACATGAGCACAGAAACACACACGTGCACATGTGCGAGTACACACACGAGCGAAGGCGTACATACAAACGCACACACACAAGCTCCGCGAGTACACACACACACAATCACATGTGCGCATACACAGGCACACGTGTATGTTCGTACTTGCAAACACACACGCGCGCATACACGCACACACAAGCGCACATGCGCGTACACAAACATGCGTACACGCGTAACCACACACACACGCGCCTGTACACACACACACAGGCGCCTGTACACACACACAAGTGCGCGTACAGACAAACGAGTGCACGTACACACACAAGCCGCATACACACAACCACGCGCAAGTTCACACACATAATTGCGCGCGTACACACACACGCACGCGTACACACACGCGTATACACACACATATGAGCATGCACACATACACAAGCACATGTGCGCGTACACACGCACACGTATACATGCGTACACACAAACACACGTGCGCGTACACACACACAAGCACACATGCGCTTACACATACACACAAGCGCACGTGCGCGTTCACACACACACAAGCACACGTGCGCATACACACACACAAGCGCATGTGCGCATACACAAACACAAGCGCACGTGCGCTTACACACACACAAGCACACGTGCGCGTGAACACACACATGCACACAGGCATGCACACAATCACACGCACACATACACACATGTGCGCATACACACAAACACACGCATGCGTACACACAGGCACACGTACACACACATAAACGCGTGCGTACACACACGTGAGCACACATGCATACAGACACACGCGCAAACGCATATATACACACACACGCACATGCACACGCATGCACACACGCATGCACACACGTGCACACGGGTGCGTACACACACAGGCACACGCACATATGCGCGTAAACACACACACACGCACCCGCGCGCACATATGCACATATGCATACGTACACACACAAACGCACACGCGCATACACAACACACGCACATGTACACACAAACGCATGTGCCTATTCACACATGCAAATATATGCTTACACACATACACTCACCCGCGTACACACACACGCACACACGCCCAAACACACGAACAAACACGCACGTTCGCGCGTACACACACTCGCGCGTACAAACACAAACATACGCACACACATGCGTGCACACACGCGCGCACACGCATAAGTACACACACATACACGCACATCTGCATATAGACATACACGCACATGTGCGAGTACACACACACGCGCGTACACACACACATGCGCACGCACGCGTACACACACACGAACGCGCGCCTACACACACATGCACATATGCCCGTACTCACACACACGCACGCACGCGCGTACACACACACGCACATGCGCCCAAACACACGAACACACACGCACCTTCGCGCGTACACACACTCGCACGTACAAACACAAACATACGCACACACATGCGTGCACACACGCGCGCACATGCATACGTACACACATATACACGCACATCTGCATATAGACATACACGCACACGTGCGAGTACACACACACGCGTGTACACACACATATGCACACGCATGCGTACACACACACGAACGCGCACGTACACACACACGAACGCGCGCGTACACACACATGCACATATGCCCGTACTCACACACATGCACGCACGCGCATACACACACACGCACGCGCGTACACACACAAGCACATGCGCGCGTACACACAAACAGACAAACGCACGCGTACACACACACACACGCCTGCATACACATATGCGCGCATGCGTACAAACACACAAATGCGTGCGTACACCCACACACATGTGAGTACACACACACACGCATATATACACAAACATGCACACATGCAAACACACACAAACATCCACAATCATGCCTACACATATGCACACACGCACATGTGCGCACACACATACACACGCACACGCGTGTACACACACATCCACACGCGCGCACACACACACACACACACTTGTGCACACACAAACGCACACACGCACACACGCACACACACACACACGCACACTCGCGCGTACACACACGCACACTCGCGCGTACACACACGCACGCGTACACACACGAACTCACGCAAATGCACGCGTACACACACACTCAAGCACACGCGTGCGTACACACACACAAGCACACACGCACGCGTACACACACAGACAACCGCGAGCGTACACACACACACAGAAGCGCGTGCGTACACACACAAACACACGCGTGCGTACACACACACACGCATAAACACACAAACACGCGCTCGTCCACACATACACACACAAACACGCGCGTACGCACACAGACACGCTCATACACACATGCGCGCATCGCTCGTAAACACACACACACAAGCGAACGTGTGCGTTTACACACGCGTACGTGCGTATACACAAACATACATGCACGTGTACACACACACAAGCTCATGCACGCGTACACACACACAAGCTCACGTGTACGTAAGAACACACATGTGTATGCGCGTACACACATACGCGCGCGAACATACACACAAGCGCGGGCGTACACACACACACACGCCGCGTACATACAAACACATATGCGTGCATACACACACATATGTGCCCGTACACATAAATACACTCGCGAGTACACACACACACAAGTACACACAAACACACGTGCGCGTACACACAAGTGCACGTACACACACGTGCGCATACACACACAAGCACACACACACGTACACACAGTCACGCGTGCGTACAAACACACATGCGCAGGTACACACACACGGGCGCGCACACATACACACACAAACATACGTGCATACACACTCACGCCCGTACACACAAACACTCACGCGCATATACACACAAGCGTGTACACACACACGCGCACACACACACGCGCACGCGTACACACACACGCACACGCGTACACACACATGCATGCGTGCACACGCACACGCACACTTACACGCACACACGCGCACGCACACACACATTCCAACATTCGCGTGTACCCACACGCAAACGCACGCATACAAACACTTGCGCACATGCGCTCATACACACACATGCATGTGTACACACACACACTCACACTTTAGTACACATACGCGCACACGCACGTGTACACACACACGCGCGTAAACACACGCATACGCACAAATGCGCGTAAACACACATGCAGCGCACATATACACAAACACACACACGCGTGTGCAAACACACACACATAAGTACGCATTTACACACACGCACCCACGCATACACACACACGCACACGCGTACACACAAACACGCGCACGCGTACACACACGCAAAAACACGCGCATACAACACACATGCATGCATAACCACACAAAAACACATGTGCGCATACACACACAAACGCACACACGCACGCCTACACACACACGCACACACACGCACACACACGCGCATACAACACACATGCATGCATAACCACACAAAAACACATGTGCGCGTACACACACAAACGCACACACGCGCGCCTACACACACATGCACACACGCGAGCGTACACACAAACATGCGCACACATGCTCGTACACACAAACACATGCGCACACGCGCGCATACACACACAAGCGCACATGTGTGTACACACACACACGCGCGCACACACACACGTGCACACACGCAGGTACACAAACACGCAAGCACACACACACACGTGCACACAGGCAGGTACACACACACGCGCGCGCACACACACACATGCCTATGCACGTACACACACACAAGCTCACGTGCACTTCCACACACACGTGCATGCAAGTACACACACACACGCACACGCGTGTGTACACACACACGCACACGCGCATGTACACAAACACATACGTACAGACACACGCACACGCACACATGCGTACACACACATGAGTATGCACGGACACACACATATGCGTGCGTACACACACACATGCATATGCGCGCGCACACACACACACGCGTACACACAAACATGCGTACACACACACGCATGCGTGCACACAAAAACACAAAAACACACGAACGTACACACATGTGTACACACACACACGCATATACACACACACGCACATACACACACATATGCGCGTGCACACACACATGCACACAACCGCGCGCACACAATCACACGCACATGCGCACACACACACATGTGCACATACACACAAACACACGCACGCGTACACACACATATAAGCACGTACACACACATGTGCGCTTACACACACATGCACGCGTGCGTACACACACGTGCGCACACACGCGTACACACACACGCATACGTACACACACACGCATGCAAACACGCATCCGCACACACATGCACACGCGCGCGTACACACACCCACACGCACACGCGCACACACACACACACACGCGCCCACACATGCAAACGAACACACACGCACATTCGTGCGTACACACACTCGTGCGTACAGATAAAAACATATGCACACACATGCATACACACACGCGCGCACACGCATACTTACACACACATACACGCACTTCCGCACACAGACATACACGCAGACCTGCGAGTACACACACTTGCACTCGTACGCGTACACACACTCGAACGTGCGCGTACACACACATGCACATATGAGCGTACTCACACACACGCACGCACGCGCGTCCGCACACATGCACACGCGCACGTACACACACACGCATGCATACACAAACATGCACACATGCATACACACACAAACATGCACAATCGTGCATACACACATGTACACACGCACACACACTCATACACACACATACGCACGCACGCGTACACACAGACACGTGCATACACACACATGCACAACCACACGCGTTTAAACACACACGCGTGCTTACACACGCGTGCTTACACACGCACACGCGTGCTTACACACGCACACGCACGTGTATATACTAGGCAGGCAGTTAATTCTAATAGCCAGGCCTTCTCCATCACGAGGCTCAATACTACGCAGTACTCTAGAAGTTTTATTCCAGCTGTGACCAAGTTGTGGAATGATCTTCCTAATCGGGTGGTTGAATCAGTAGATCTTCAAAAGTTCAAAGTTGGAGCAAATGCTTTTTTCTTGACCAGGCAGACATAGTCTTTTTATAGTTTATTTATGACATATTTGTTTTTGATGTTGTTGATAGTTTATTATATGACATGTCTGTTTTGACGTTGTTTCTTATTTTAGAATGATTTATTGTTAATTTGTTCTCTTCATTTATTTATTTCCTTATTTCCTTTCCTCACTGAGCTATTTTTCCCTGTTGGAGCCCCTGGGCTTATAGCATCTTGCTTTTCCAACTAGGGTTGTAGCTTGGATAGTAATAATAATAATAATAATAATAATACACAAAAACGAGCACGTACACATACACAAACAGACAAACGTGTGAGTACACACACATGTGCCTGCGTACACACACACGCACACGCGCATACACACTCATGCGGGTGAGTACAAACATACACTCACACATGCGCACACACACACATGTGCGCACACAAACACACTTGCGTACACACACACGCACACGCGCACACACACACGAGCGCACATGCATACGTACAAACACAAACGCACACACGCATACAGACATACCACAGACGTGCGCATACATACACTTGCGTGTATACGCAACACACGCACACGTACACACACGCGCGCACCTACACACACATGCAAATATGCCCGTACACACACACACACGCGCGTACACACACGCGCGTACACACACGCGCACACACGTACACACGAACACACACGCACATTCGCGAGTACACACACTCGCGGGTACACACACACTCGCACGTACACACACTCACTTGTACAGACACAAACATACGCACACACATGCGTACACACATGCATGCACACATATACGTACACACACATACACGCACATCCGCATACAGACATACACGCAGACCTGCGAGTACACACGCGCGTACACACACGCTCGTACACACACACATGCACACACAAAGGCGAACGCGCGCGTACACACACATGCACATATGTGCGTAATCACACACACGCACGCGTGTCCAAACACACGCACACGCACACGTACACACACAAACAGACAAACACACGCATACACACATACACGGCTGCGTACACACACGCGTGCGTGATTACAAACACACACACGTGCGTGATTACAAACACATACGCGCGTACACACACAAACACGCGAGTACACACACATACATGTGCGTACACACACACACGCACACACGCGTACACACACACACGCACACACGCGTACACACACACATGCATACACAAACATGCACACACGCATACACACACAAACACGCACAATCGTGCGTACACACATGTACACACACACACACGCGCATAACCACACACCCACACGTGCGTACACACACATGCACAAGCGCGCGTACACACAGACACGTGCTTACACACACATGCACACACACGCGTGTGTACACACGCACACGCACGCGTACACACACAAAAACGCGCACGTACACATACACAAACAGACAAACGCGTGAGTATACACACACATGTGCCTGCGTACACACACACGCACACACGCATACACACTCATGCGGGAGAGTACACACACACACTCACACGCGCGCACACACACACGTGTGCAAACAAACACACTTGCGTACACACACACGCACACACACACGAGCGTACATGCATACGTACACACACAAACGCACACACGCATACAGACATACACGCACAAGTGCGCGTATATGCACATGCAAATATGCCGGTACACACATACGCACGCGCGTACACATACACACACTCGCCCACACACACACGAACACACACGCACATTCGCGCGTACACATACTCGCGCGTAAAGGCACAAACACATGCACAAACATGCGTACACACACGCACGCACACACATACGTACACACACATACACGCACATCCACATAATCACATATATGCAGACCTGTGAGTACACACACGCGCGTACACACACACATGCACATGCACACGTACACACACACGAACGCGCGCGTATACACTCATGCATATATGCGCGTACTCACACACACGCACTCACGCACATACACACATAAACATACAAACACACGCTTACACACATACACGCCTGCCTACACACGCGCGTGATTACAAACACATACATGCGCGTGATTACAAACACACACTCGCGCGTACACACAGACACGTGCGTACACACACATGCACACGCACATGCGCTTAAACACACCCGCGTGAGTACACACACACATGCGCCTGCGTACACACACACGCACACGCGCGTACACACTCATGCGGGTGAGTACACACACACACCCACACGCGCGCACACACA
This sequence comes from Palaemon carinicauda, assembly GCF_036898095.1. Classification (NCBI taxonomy): domain Eukaryota; kingdom Metazoa; phylum Arthropoda; class Malacostraca; order Decapoda; family Palaemonidae; genus Palaemon; species Palaemon carinicauda. Next base: position 2,537,121 of record NC_090767.1, read on the forward strand.
TACACGTGCGCACACAAACACACTTGCGTACACACACACACATGCATACACACACACACATGCGCACACACACACATGCACACTCGCGCGTACACATACGCTTTTGTACACACACAAACACACGTACATGCACGCGACCACACACTCTCAAGCACACGCGTGTGTACACACACACACGCAATGGCGCGCGCGTACACACACAAACAGACAACCGGGAGCGTACACACACACACAAGCGCGTGCGTACACACACAAACACACGCATGCGTACACACACACACGCGCGCGTCCACACACACACGCGCGCGTCCACACACACACAAACGCGCGTGTACGCACACATACACGGGCGCGTACGCACACACACACGCGGGTACGCACACACACGCGGGTACGCACACACACGCGCGCACACACACGTGCACACACACATACGTGCATCGCTCGTGAACACACACACACAAGCGCACGTGTGCGTACACACAAACGCACACAAGCAAACGTGCACGTACACACACGTGTAGGCACGTATACAGAAACACACACGCACGCGTACACACCCAAGCTCACGTGCGCGTACGAACACATGTGTATGCGCGTACACACACACATGTACGCGCGTACACAAAAACTCGCGCATACACAAAAGCGCGGGCGTACACACACGCGCATGTATGCACACACATATGTGCCCGTACACATAAATACACTCGCGCGTAAACACAAACACACGTGCACGTACACACACAAGTGCGCGTACACACACAAGTGCGCGTACACACACAAGTGCGCGTACACACACAAGTGCGCGTACACACACAAGTGCGCATACATATACAAGTGCGAGTACACACACGTGCGCGTGCACACACACATGCGCGTTCACACGTGCGCGTACACACACGTGTGCGTACACACACATGCGCATACACACACGCACGTGCGTACAAACACACATGCGCACGTACACACATACGCGCGTGCGTACAAACACACATGCGCACGTACACACACACGCGCGCGCGCGCACACATGCACACATACACACACAAACATACGTGCGTACACACAAACGCTCGTACACACAAACACTCATGCGCATACACACAAACACTCACGCGCATACACACACATGCATTTACACACAGACAAACAGACATATGCGCAGGTACACACACACACATGCATGCCTACACACACACAAACACATGCGCGCAAACACACACACACGCGCGTACACACACTAGCACAAACAAACACACACGCGCACAGAAACGCACACGCGCACACGTGCGCGTACACAGAAATGCGCATGCATACACACACACACTCACACACACAAGCGCCGCCAGTACACACACACAAGCAAATGTGTGCGTACACACGCACACGTGTAAGTGCCTACAGACAAACACACACACCCGCATACACGCACACACGAGCGCACATGCGCGTACACATGCACACACATACGCGCGTACACACACACGCGCCCGTACACACGCGGGTGCACGTACACACACACGAGTGCGCGTACACACACGAGTGCGCGTACACACACACGAGTGCACGTACACACATATGAGTGCGCGTACACACACGCGCACGTACACACACATAAGTGCGTGCGTACACACACAAGCACATGTGCGCGTAAACACGCACACGTGTACGTGCGTACAAACAAACACATGCATGCGCGTACACACACAAGCGCACGTGCGCGTACACACACACAAGCGCACGTGTGCGTACACAAATACACAAGCACACGTGCGCATAAACACACACAAGTGCACATGCGCGTATGCACACGAACACACAAACACATGCACGTACACACACAGACACACGCACGTACACACAAACATGATCGTGTACACACACACGCGCATGTACATACACACGCGCGCATACACAAACACATATGCGTGTGCACACAAACACATGCACACAGGCGTGCGCACACAATCACACGCACACAAATACGCACACATGCATACACAAACACGCACACGCATACATACACACACACACCCAAGCACACACGCATACGCACACACATGCACACTTGCGCGTACACACACACACACGCACATGCACACGTTCGTTCGAACTGCTCGCTTACACAAACACAGACACACACACGCACGTACACACACAAATGCAAATGCGTGTACACACACAAACACGTTCACACATGCGCGTACAGACACACACGCGCATATACACACACACGCACGTACACACACACATGCGTACACACAAACACACTCGTGCATATACCCACACACACGCGTGCTTACACACACACACGCGCACGTACTCACACACACGCACACACATGCACGTACACACACACGAACGCACGCGTACACGCACACACGAATGCACGCATACACACATATGCACACGCGCGCGTAAACACACATACGTGTACACAAACACATACGCGTGCACACACAAACACACACACACGCGTACACACACAAATGCTTGTACACATCACAAATGCGCGTACACACACATAGACGCATACACACATACACGCGCGCATACAGACACACACACGCTCATACACACACACAAGCGCGCTTACACACACAAAGACACTCACGTGCATACACACACGCGTGTACACATACACTTGCGTGCGTACACACACATACGCGCGAATACACACATATGCACATGCGTGCGTACACACACACGTGTGCGTGCACACACATACGCATGTACACACACACTCGCGTACACACACACACGCATGTACACACACACTCGCGTACACACACACGCATGTACACACACACTCGCGTACACACACACATGCAAGCACACACATACACGCACACGTACACACACATGCTCATGTACACATATACACACAGATGCGTACATACACAAACAAACTTGCGTACATACACCTACACACGCGCGCGTACACACACAAACACACGCGTGTACACACACGTGCGCATACACACACATGCAAACACGCGTGCGCACACACAAGCACGCACACACAAGCGCGCGCACACACACACGCGAGCACACACACATGCACACATGCACACAGGCACACATGCGCACGTATGCATACATGCGCGCGCACACACACACATGCATGCGTGAACACACCCACATGCACGCGCACACACACACACACACGCATGCGCACACACACACACGTGCATACACACACATCCACGCGTACAAATAAACATGCGTGTGTTCAAGCACACACGCGCGTGGGTACACACAAACACACGTTCAAGCACACACGCGCGTGGGTACACACAAACACACGTTCAAGCACACACGCGCGTGGGTACACACAAACACACGCGCGTGGGTACACACAAACACACGCGCATGTACACACACATGCGTGCGTACACACACACACCCGTGCGTACACACACGCTCATACACAAATGAGCGTACACACACATGCCCGCGTACATACACATGTGCATATGCGCGCACACACATGCGCGCACATGTGCATGTACACACACACGCATGTACACGCACACATGAGCACACAAACACACACGTGCACACGTGCGGGTACACACACGTGCACACGTGCGGGTACACACACGTGCACACGTGCGGGTACACACACGTGCACACGTGCGGGTACACGCACGTGTGGGTACACACATGAGCGAAGGTGTACACACGCACACACGGACACACACAAGCTCCGCGAGTACAAACACAAACACAATCACATGTGCGCATACACACGCAGATGTGTATGTTCGTACATGCAAACACACGCGCGCATACATGCACACACAAGCACACATGCGCGTACATAACCACACACATACACGCGCCCGTACAGACACAAGAGTGCGCGTACAGACACACGAGTGCACGTACACACACGCCGCATACACACACACACGCGCACGAACACACACACAAGTGCGCGCGTACACACACAAGTGCGCACGTACACACAAACACGCGTGCGTACACACACACACGCGTACACGCACACATATGAGCGTGCACACACAGAAGCAAATGTGCGCGTACACACGCACACGTATACGTGCGTACACACAAACACACACATGCACAAACACACACATGCACAAACACACACACAAGCGCACATGCCCGTACACACACACAAGCGCACGTGCGCGTACACACACACAAGCGCACGTGAGCGTACACACACACAAGCGCACGTGCGCGTACACACAAACAAGCGCTTGTGCACATACAAACACACAAGCACACGTGCGTGGACACACACAAGCGCATGTGCGCGTACACACACAAAAGCGCACGTGCACGTACACAAACACAAGCGCACGTGCGCGTACACACACAAACACACACACGCATACACACACCTGCAAATTTACAGACACACGTGCGTGTACACACACACACACGTAAGCGTACACACACGTGCGCACACACGCACACACACACACGCATACATATACACACCTACGCACACACGCATACGTACACACATGTACACTCGCATGTACACACATATACGCACATACACACGTGCTCTCAAACACACACAGACGCACACGAGCACACACACATGCACGCACACGCATACGTACAAACACAAATACACAAACACACGTGTGTACGCACACAAACACGCGCGCTTACACACACCCGCACAGACGCAGGTACACACACACAAATGCAAATGCGTGTGTACACACACAAACACGTACACACACTCGCGTACAGACACACACGCGCATACACACACATGCACATACACACACATGCGTACACACACACTTGTGCACATACCCACACACACACATGTGCGTACACACACACGCGCGCACGTACTCACACACACGCATACACACGCACGTACACACACACGAACGCACGCTTACACACACACAAATGCACGCATACGCACACACGAAGGCACACGTACACACACACACATGCGCGTGTACAGACACACGTGCAAGCATATACACACAAACATGCGTGCGCATACACACACATGCACACGCACGTGTACACACACATACGCGTACATGCACACATACGCGTACACACACATGCACGCACACACACATACACGCGCATACACACGCACACGTGCATAAACACACATGCGTGCGTACACACACAAACACAAACACGCGCGTACACACACATGGACGCACACACACATACACGCGCGCATACAGACACACACATGCTCATACATACACACACAAGCGCGCTTAAACACACAAACACACACACGTGCATACACACACCAACTCGTGCACATACTCACACACACGCTTGCGTACACACACACGCTTGCGTACACACACACGCTTGCGTACAAACACATGCGCACGTACTCACACACACGCACACACACGCATGTGCACACACACGCATGTACACACACACAAATGCACGCGTACACACACACACGTGCACGTGTACACACACACGTCCAAACAGACACACACACGCACGCGCATACACACACATGCACATGCGAGCGTACACACACGCTCGCGTACACACACATACGCATACACACACACATACGTGTACACACACATGCACGCACACACATATACGCGCATACACACCCACATGTGCATACACACACGCGCGCGTAAACACACAAACACACACATACGCGTACACACACATAGGCATGCACACTTATGCACGCATACACACATAAACCCGTATAAACACACGTGTGCGTACACACACAAATGCGCGTACACACACAAGCACGCACACACACACACGCGTGCGTACAGACACACGCACGCGCATACACACACACAAGCGCGCTTACATACACAAACACACACACGCGCATACACACACACGTGCGTACACACACTTGCGTGCGTACACACACACTTGCGTGCGTACACACACATACGCGTGCATACACACACACACGCACACGCGTGCGTACATACACACAAACGCACGTACACACACACTCTCGTACACACACACACGCAAGCACATAAATATACACGCACGCGTACAAACACAAATGCTCATGTACACACATACACACACACGCGTACACACACAAACAAACACGAGTATACACACAAACACACGCGTTTACACACACGTGTGCATACACACACATGCACACACACGCGCGCACACACACATGCACGCATACACACACACACGCGCGTACAAACACATGCACACATGCGCGCGCATACACACACATGCATACACACATGCATGCGTAAACACACCCACACATACGCGCACGCACACACACACACACGCATGTGCAAACACACACCCACGCGTACAAATAAACTTGCGCATGTTCAAGCACACACGTGCGTGGGTACACACAAACACACACGCATGTACACACACATGCGCGCGTACACAAACACACGCGTGTGTACACACACGCTAGTACACAAATGCGCGTACACACATGCCCGCATACACACACATGTGCATACGCGCGCACACACAGGCTAATGCGTACACACACACACACAAGCGCGCGTACATACACACATGCGTGCGTACACACCCAAGAGCGCATACACACACACACGCAGGTACACATACACGCGCGTGCGTACACACACACGTGCACACACAAACACGCGTGTGTACACACACACACGTGCACACACAAACACGCGTGTGTACACACACACACGCACGTACACACACGTGCACACATACACACACATGTACGTGCATACACAGGTGCGTAAACACACACACGCACGCACATGCATACACATGCACACACACACGTACACACACACACGTACACACACACGTGCACGCATACACACACAAACGCGCGTATACACACGCGCACACATGTGCATGTACACACACACACGCACACATGCACGTGTTCACACATGCACACGCACGCGTGTACACACACACAAACAGAAACACGCGCGAGTACACACACACACGCGTGCCTATACACACAAACACACGCGCGAGTACACACACACATGAGCACACAAACACACACGTGCACACGTGCATGTACACACACAAACGAAGGCGTACACACACATACGCACACACACAATCATATGTGCGCATACACACGCACACGTGTATGTTCGTACATGCAAACACAATCGTGCGCATACACGCACACACTAGCGCACATGCACATACACATGCACACACGTACGCTCATAACCACACACACACACACGCACCCGTACACTCACACGAGTGAGTGTACAGACACACGAGTGCGCGTACACACACACACCGCATACACACACACGCGCACATATGCACACACAAGTGCATGCGTACACACACATACACGCACATACACACACACACACGCACGTACACACACACATGTACACACACACATATGAGCGTGCACACACAAGCACATGTGCGTGTACACACGCACATGTATACGTGCGTACACACAAACACACACATGCGCATACACACACACAAGCGCATGTGCACTTACACATACTCACAAGCACACATGCGCGTAGACACACACAAGCGCACGTGTGCGTACACACACACAAGCGCAAGTGCGCGTACACGCACACAAGCGCACTTGCCCGTACACACACACAAGCGCACATGCGCGTACACACACACAAGCGTGCGTGCACGTACACACACACTCAAACGCACGTGCGCGTACACACACAAACACACGCAGGTACACACACATGCGTACACACACACACACGCTTGTACACACACACATACACACATATGCGCATGCACACAATCACACGCACAGGCGCACACACACATGTGAGCTTACACACAAACACACGCATGCGTACACACACATGCAAACGTACACACACATGTGCGCGTATACACACAAGCACGCGCGCGTACACACACGTGTGCACGCATGCGTACATATACAGCCACACACGCATACATACACATACACAGGCATGCACACACATATCCACACTCGCATACACACACACATGCAAAGGTGTGCGTACACACACACGCACACGCACACGCACACGCACACGTGCACGTAAACACACACACAGGCACACACACATGCACGCACATGCATACATACACACACAAACGCACACGCACATACAGACATACAAGCACACGTGCGCGTACATGCACACGCGCGCATACACAACACACACACACGAACACACACGCACATTCGCGCATACACACACTCGCGTGTACACAGACACATGCGTACAAACACGCGCGCACACGCATACGTACACACACATACACGTATATCCGCATACAGAAATACACGCACACGTGCGCGTAAACACACACCGCGCATACAAACACACATGCACACGCACGCGTACACACACACGAACGCGCTCATACACACACATGCACATATGAGCGTACTCACACACACGCACGCACGCGCGTACACACACTCGCACATGCGCGCGTACACAACACACAAACAGACAAACGCACGCATACACACACGCGCACCTGCGTACGAACACACACGCGCGCGTGCGTACAAACACAAACGCGCGCGTACACACACACGCGCGCGTACACACACACTCGTGCGAGTACACACACATGTATGTGCGTACACATACACGCGTACACACACACGCATACATACACAAACTTGCACACACGCATACACACACAAACATGCACAATCGCGCATACACACACGCACAAACGCGCACATGCACACACACGCACACACGCATACACACGCATACACACACATATGCACACGCACACGCGGCTACAACCACATGCACACGCGCGCGTACACAGAGACATGTGCGTACACACACGCACACGCGCGTAAAAACACACCTGTGCGTACACTCGCACACGCACGTGTACACACAGACAAACGCGCGCGTACACACGCACACACAGACAAACGCGCGAGTACATACACACACGTGCCTGCGTACACACACACGCACACGCACATACACGCACACACCCGGGTGAATACAAACACACTCACACGCGCGCACACACACACACGTGCGCACACACACTTGCGTAAACACACGCACACGTGCGCACACACACACTTGCGTAAACACACGCACACGTGCGCACACACACACTTGCGCACACACACGCACACGAGCACACACGCACACTCGCGCGTACACACACGCACTCGTACACACACAAACACACGCACACGCACGCGTACACACACTCTCATGCACACGGCTGAGTACACACACACACGCACACGCTCGTGCGTCCACACACAAACAGACAACCGCGAGCGTACACACACACGCACAAGCGTGTACGTACACGCAAACAAACGCATGCGTACACACACACGCATACACACACACGCGCGCGCGTCCAAACACACACACACATGCGTGTCAGGGGCTGATTTTCAAACTTTAAGTTTTCACGGGGCTGATTTCAAAACTTCTGGTTTTCCAGGAGGCTGATTTTCAAACTTTTGGTTTCCTGGGGGATCATTTTCAACTCTGGGTTTCCAGCGGCTGATTTTGAAATTTTTGGTTTGCCAGGTGGCTGAATTTCAAACATTGGGTTTTCTAGGTGGCTGATTTTCAAACTTTGGGTTTCCTGGGGGCTGATTTTCAAACTTTGGGTTTCCTGGGGGCTGATTTTCAAAGTTTGAGTTTTCATGGGGCTGATTTTCAAAACTGGGTTTTTCAAGGGGCAGATTTTAAAAACTTTGGCCTTCCTGGGGGCTGATTTTCAAACTTGTGGTTTTCCAGGGGGCTGATTCTCAAACTTTGGGTTTCCTGGGTGCTAATTTTCAAACTTTGGGTTTTCCAGGGGCTGATTTTCAAACTTTGGGTTTCCTGGGGGCTGATTTTGAACTCTGGGTTACCAGGGGACTGATTTTTAAAGTTTGGGTTTTCCAGGGGCTGATTTTCAAACTTTGGGTTTTCCAGGGGCCTGATTTTCAAATTTTGGGTTTTCTAGGGGGCTGATTTTCAAACTTTTGGTTTTCAGGGGGCTGATTTTCAAACTTTGGGTTTCCAAGGGGCAGATTTTTAAACTTTGGGTTTTCCAGGGGGTTAATTTTCAAACTTTGGGTTTTCAGGGGGTTGATTTTCCAACTTCAGGTTTTCAGGGGCCTGATTTTCAAACTTTTGGTTTTCAGGGGGGTGATTTTCAAACTTTTGGTTTTCAGGGGGCTGCTTTCAAACTTTTGGTTTTCAGGGGCTGATTTCCAAACTCTGGGTTTTCCAAGGGGCTTTTTTCAAACTTTTGGTTTTCAGGGGGCTGATTTTCAAACTTTTGGGTTTCAAGGGGCTGATTTTCAAACTTTTGATTTTCAAGGGGCTGATTTTCGAACTTTGGGTTTCCTGGGGGCCGATTTTCAAACTTTAGGTTTTCAGGGGGCTGATTTTCAAACTGGGTTTTCCAAGGGCTGATTTTCAAACTTTTGGTGTCCTGGGGCTGATTTTCATACTTGGGGTTTCATGGGGGCTGATTTTTAAACTTTTGGTTTTCAGGGGCTGATTTTCAAACTTAATTTTCAAGCGGCTGATTTTCAAACTTTTGGTTTTGGGGCTGATTTTCAAACTTTGGGTTTTCAGGGGCTGATTTTCAAAAACTGGGTTTTCCAGGGGGCTGATTTTCAAACTTTGGGTTTCTTTGGGGGCTGATTCTCAAACTTTAGGTTTTCAGGCGGCTGATATTAGAACTTAGTGTTTTCAGGAAGCTGATTTTCAAACTTTGGATTTTCCAGGGGCTCATTTTAAAACTGGGTTTCCTTGTGGCTGATTTTCAAACTGTGGGTTTCCTTGGGGCTGATTTTCAAACTTTGGGTTTTCAGGGGGCTGATTTTCAGACTTTGATTTTTCAAGGGGCTGATTTTCAAACTTTTGGTTTTCAGGGGGCTGATTTTCAAACTTTTGGTTTCCTGGGACTGATTTTCTAACTTTTGAATTCCAGGGGTATGATTTTCAAACTTTGGGTTTCCTGGAGGCTGATTTTCAAAATTTTGGTTTTCAAGGGGCTGATTTTCTAACTTTGGGTTTTGCAGGTGGCTGATTTTCAAAATTTGGCTTCTCAGGGGCTGATAATCAAACTGGGTTTTCAAGGGGGCTGATTTTGAAACTTTGGGTTTCCTAGGGGCTGATTTTCAAGCTTTGTGTTTTCAGGTGGCTGATTTTCAAACATTTGGTTTTCAGGGGGCTTATTTTAAAACTTTTGGTTACCTGGGGTTTATTATCTATCTTTGGGTTTTCCAGGGGGCTGATTTTCAAACTTCATGTTTCCTGGGGGCTGATTTTCAAACTTTTGGTTTTCAGGAGGCTGATTTTCTAACTTAAGGTTTTTCAGGGGGCTGATTTTCATACTCTGGGTTTCCTGGGGGATGATTTTAAAATTTTGTGTTTCCTGGGGGCTGATTTTCAAACTTTGGGTTTTCCAGGAGGCTAATTTTCAAACTTTGGGTTTTCCAGGAGGCTGATTTTCAAACTACAGGTTTTCCAGGTGTGTGATTTTCAAACTTTGGGTTTCCTTGGGGCTTATTTTCAAACCTTGGGTTTTACAGGGGTCTGATTCTCGAACTTTGGGTTTTCACGGGGATAATTTTTAAACTGTGGGTTCCCTCGAGCTGATTTTCAAACTTTTGGTTTCTTGGGAGCTGATTTTCAAACTTTGGGTTTTCAGTGAGCTGATTTTCAAACTTTTGGTTTTCAGGGGGCTGATTTTCAAACTTTTGGTTTTCAAGAGGGGTGATTTTCAAACTTTGGGTTTTCTTGGGCTGATTTTCAAACCTTGGGTTTTCCAGGAGGCTGATTTTCAAACTTTGGTTTCCTGGGGGCTGATTTTCAAACTTTTGGTTTTCTTGGACTGATTTTCAAACTTTGGGTTTTCCAGGTGGCTTATTTTCAAAAATTGGTTTTATCAGGGGGCTAATTTTCAAACTTTAGGTTTTCAAAGGGGGCTGATTTTCAAACTTTGGGTTTTCCATGGGACTGATTTTCAAACTTTGGGTTTTCAGGGGGCTGATTTTCAAATTTTGGATTTTACAGGGGGCTGACTTTCAAACTTTTAGTTTCCAGGGGGCGGATTTTTGAAGCTTTGGTTTCCTGTGGGGCTGATTTTCAAACTTTGGGTTTCCTGGGGGCTATTTTTCAAACTTATGGTTTTCCAGGGGGCTGATTTTCAAACCTTGGGTTTTCCAGGGGCTGATTTTCAAACTTTTGGTTTCCAAGGGGTGGATTTTCAAACTATTGGTTTGCCAGAGGTTGATTTTTAAACTTTGGGTTTTACAGGGGGCTGAATTTCAAACTTTGGGTTTTCTAGAGGGCTGATTTTCCAGCTTTGGGATTTCAGGGGGCTTATTTTCAAACTTTGGGTTTTCCAGGAGGCTGATTTTCAAACTACAGGTTTTCCAGGTGTGTGATTTTCAAACTTTGGGTTTCCTTGGGGCTTATTTTCAAACCTTGGGTTTTACAGGGGTCTGATTCTCGAACTTTGGGTTTTCACGGGGATAATTTTTAAACTGTGGGTTCCCTCGAGCTGATTTTCAAACTTTTGGTTTCTTGGGAGCTGATTTTCAAACTTTGGGTTTTCAGTGAGCTGATTTTCAAACTTTTGGTTTTCAGGGGGCTGATTTTCAAACTTTTGGTTTTCAAGAGGGGTGATTTTCAAACTTTGGGTTTTCTTGGGCTGATTTTCAAACCTTGGGTTTTCCAGGAGGCTGATTTTCAAACTTTGGTTTCCTGGGGGCTTATTTTCAAACTTTTGGTTTTCCAGGGGCTGATTTTCAAACTTTTGGTTTCCAAGGGGTGGATTTTCAAACTATTGGTTTGCCAGAGGTTGATTTTTAAACTTTGGGTTTTACAGGGGGCTGAATTTCAAACTTTGGGTTTTCTAGAGGGCTGATTTTCCAGCTTTGGGATTTCAGGGGGCTTATTTTCAAACTTTGGGTTTTCCAGGAGGCTGATTTTCAAACTACAGGTTTTCCAGGTGTGTGATTTTCAAACTTTGGGTTTCCTTGGAGCTTATTTTCAAACCTTGGGTTTTACAGGGGTCTGATTCTCGAACTTTGGGTTTTCACGGGGATAATTTTTAAACTGTGGGTTCCCTCGAGCTGATTTTCAAACTTTTGGTTTCTTGGGAGCTGATTTTCAAACTTTGGGTTTTCAGTGAGCTGATTTTCAAACTTTTGGTTTTCAGGGGGCTGATTTTCAAACTTTTGGTTTTCAAGAGGGGTGATTTTCAAACTTTGGGTTTTCTTGGGCTGATTTTCAAACCTTGGGTTTTCCAGGAGGCTGATTTTCAAACTTTGGTTTCCTGGGGGCTGATTTTCAAACTTTTGGTTTTCTTGGACTGATTTTCAAACTTTGGGTTTTCCAGGTGGCTTATTTTCAAAAATTGGTTTTATCAGGGGGCTAATTTTCAAACTTTAGGTTTTCAAAGGGGGCTGATTTTCAAACTTTGGGTTTTCCATGGGACTGATTTTCAAACTTTGGGTTTTCAGGGGGCTGATTTTCAAATTTTGGATTTTACAGGGGGCTGACTTTCAAACTTTTAGTTTCCAGGGGGCGGATTTTTGAAGCTTTGGTTTCCTGTGGGGCTGATTTTCAAACTTTGGGTTTCCTGGGGGCTATTTTTCAAACTTATGGTTTTCCAGGGGGCTGATTTTCAAACCTTGGGTTTTCCAGGGGCTGATTTTCAAACTTTTGGTTTCCAAGGGGTGGATTTTCAAACTATTGGTTTGCCAGAGGTTGATTTTTAAACTTTGGGTTTTACAGGGGGCTGAATTTCAAACTTTGGGTTTTCTAGAGGGCTGATTTTCCAGCTTTGGGATTTCAGGGGGCTTATTTTCAAACTTTGGGTTTGCAATGTGCGGATTTTCAAACTTTGGGTTTCCTGGGGGCTAATTTTCAAACTGGGTTTTCAAGGGGCTGATTTTCAAACTTTTGGTTTTCAGGGGGCTGATTTTAAAACTTTGGGTTTTCAGGGGGCTGTTTTCAAACTTTTGGTTTTCAGGGGGCTGATTTTCAAACTCTTGGTTTTCCAATGGGCTGTTTTTCAAACTTTTGATTTCCAAGGGGCTGATTTTCGAACTTCTGGTTTCCTGGGACCTGATTTTCAAACTTTAAGTTTTCAAAGGCTGATTTTCAAACTTTTGGTTTCCTAGGGCTGATTTTCAAACTTAGGGTTTCCTGGGGGCTGATTTTTAAACTTTTGGTTTTCGGGGGGCTGATTTTCAAACTTTTTTTCAGGGGGCTGATTTTCATACTTTTGGTTTTCAGGGGGCTGATTTACAAACTTTTGGTTTTCCTGAGGGCATATTTTTAAACTTTGGGTTTCCTGGGGGCTGATTTTCAAACTTTGGGTTTCCAAGGGGTTGATTATCAAACTTTTGGTTTTCCAGGGGGCTGTTATTCGAACTTTTGATTTTCCTTAGGGCTGATTTTCAAACTTTAGGTTTCCTTGTGGGCTGATTTTCAAACTTTGGGTTTTCCAAGGGGACTAATTTTCAAACTTTTGGTTTCCAGGGGCTTATTTTCAAACTTTGGGTTTTCCAGGGGGCATATTTTCAAACTTTTGGTATCCTGGGGGCTCATTTTCAGACTTTGGGTTTCCTGTGGGCTGATTCTCAAACTTTTGGTTTTCAGGGGCAGATTTCCAAACTTTTGGTTTACCAGGGGCTGATTTTCAAACTTTGGATATTCCATGGGGCTGGTTTTCAAACTTTGGGCTTTCCAGGAGGCTGATTTTCAAACTTTTAGGTTTCGGGGGCTGATTTTAAAACTTTTGGTTTTCAAGGGGACTGATTTTATAACTGTTGGTTTCCTGGGGGTCTGATTTTCAAGCTTTGTATTTCCTGGGGGCTGATTTTAAATCTTTTGGTTTTCAGGGGGCTGATTTTCAAAGTTTTGGGTTTTCTAGGGGGCTGATTTCCAAACTTTGGGTTTTCTAAGGGGCTGATATCCAAAATTTGGGTTTTCCAGTGGCTGATTCTCAAACTTTGGGTTTTCCAGGGGACTGATTTTAAAACTTTGGGTTTTCCAGGGTGCTGATTTTCGAACTTTTAGTGTCCTGGGAGTCTGATTTTCGAAATATGTGTTTCGTGGGGGCTGATTTTCAAACTTTGGGTTTTCAGTGGGGCTGATTTTCAAACCTTTGGTTTCCTGGGGGCTGATTTTCAAACTTTGGGTTTTCAGTGGGGCTGATTTTGAAACCTTTGGTTTCCTGGGGGCTGATTTTCAAACTTTTGGTTTTCAGGGGCCTGATTTTCAAACTTTTTGTTTAGAGGGGCTGATTTTATAACTTTGGGTTTTCTAGGGGACTGATTTTCAAACTATGAATTTTTCAGGGGACTGATTTTCAAACTTTTGGTGTCCTGGGAGTCTGATTTTTTAACTATTGGTT
This sequence comes from Palaemon carinicauda, assembly GCF_036898095.1. Taxonomy (NCBI): domain Eukaryota; kingdom Metazoa; phylum Arthropoda; class Malacostraca; order Decapoda; family Palaemonidae; genus Palaemon; species Palaemon carinicauda. The sequence continues at coordinate 2,552,499 of NC_090767.1, forward strand.
TTTTGGGGGCTGATTTTCAATCTTTGGGTTTTTACTGGGGCTGATTTTCAAACCTTTGGTTTCTTGGGGGCTGATTTTAGAACTTTGGGTTTTCAAGGGGCTGATTTTCAAATTTTGGGTTTTTTAAAGGGGCTGATTTTCAAACTTTTAGTTTTCAGGGGCCTGATTATGAAACTTTGGGTGAAAATTTTCAGGGGGATGATTTTCAAACTTTTAATTTCCAAGCGGCTGATTTTCAAACTTTTGGTTTTCTGGGGCTGATTTTCAATTTTTGGGTTTTCAGGGGTTGATTTTCCAACTGGATTTTCCAGGGGCTGATTTTCAAACTTTGGGTTTCCTTGGGGGCTGATTCTCAAACTTTAGGTTTTCAGGCAGCTGATATTAGAACTTTGTGTTTTCAGGGAGCTGATTTTCAAACTTTGGATTTTCAAGGGGCTCATTTTAAAACTGGGTTTCCTGGTGGCTGATTTTAAAACTTAGGGTTTCCTTGTGGCTGATTTTCAAACTTTGGGATTTCAGGGGGCTGATTTTCAAACTTTGGGTTTTCAGGGGGCTGATTTTCAAACTTTTGGTTTCCTAGGGGCTGATTTTCAAACTTTTGGTTTCCTGGGACTGATTATCTAACTTTGGAATTCCAGGGGGATGATTTTCAAACTTTAGGTTTCCTGGTAGCTGATTTTCAAAATTTTGGGTTTGGAGGTGGCTGATTTTCAAACTTTGGCTTCTCAGGGGCTGATAATCAAACTGGGTTTTCAAGGGGCTGATTTTAAAACTTGGGGTTTCCTAGGGGCTGATTTTCAAACTTTGTGTTTTCAGGTGGCTAATTTTCAAACTTTTGGTTTTCCGGGGGCTGATTTTCAAACTTTTGGTTACCTGGGGCTTATTTTCTAACTTTGGGTTTTCCAGGGGGCCTATTTTAAAACTTCATGTTTCCTGGGGGCTGATTTTCAAACTTTTGGTTTTCAGGAGGCTGATTTTCTAACTTAGGGTTTTTCAGGGGGCTGATTTTCATACTTTGGGTTTCCTGGGGGATGATTTTCAAACTTTTGGTTTTCAGGAGGCTGATTTTCTAACTTAGGGTTTTTCAGGGGGCTGATTCTCATACTTTGGGTTTCCTGGGGGATGATTTTCCAACTTTGTGTTCCCTGGGGGCGGTTTCTCAAACTTTGGGTTTTCCAGGAGGCTAATTTCCAAACTGTAGGTTTTCCAGGGGGCTGATTTTCAAACTTTTTGTTTCCTGGGGCTGATTTTCATACTGAGGGTTTCCTGGGGGCTGACTTTCAAACTTTTAGTTTCCAGGGGGCGGATTTTCGAAGTTTTGGTTTCCTGGGGGCTGATTTTCAAACTTTGGGTTTCCTGGGGGCTATTTTTCAAACTTATGGTTTTCCAGGGGGCTGATTTTCAAACCTTGGGTTTTCCAGGGGCTGATTTTCAAACTTTTGGTATCCAGGGGGTGGATTTTCAAACTATTGGTTTGCCAGGGGGCTGATTTTTAAACTTTGGGTTTTACAGGGGGCTGAATTTCAAACTGGGTTTTCTAGAGGGCTGATTTTCCAACTTTGGGATTTCAGGGGGCTTATTTTCAAACTTTGGGTTTGCAAGGTGCTGCTTTTCAAACTTTGGGTTTCCTGGGGGCTAATTTTCAAACTGTGTTTTCAAGGGGCTTATTTTCAAACTTTTGGTTTTCAGGGGCCTGATTTTAAAACTTTGGGTTTTCAGGGGCTGTTTTCAAACTTTTGGTTTTCAGGGGGCTGATTTTCAAACTCTTGGTTCTCCAAGGGGCTGTTTTTCAAACTTTTGATTTCCAAGGGGCTGATTTTCGAACTTCTGGTTTCCTGGGGGCTGATTTTCAAACTTTAAGTTTTCAAAGGGCTGATTTTCAAACTTTTGGTTTCCTGTGACTGATTTTCAAACTTAGGGTTTCCTGGGAGCTGTTTTTTAAACTTTTGGTTTTGGGGGGGCTGATTTTCAAACTTTTTTTTCAGGGGGCTGATTTTCAAACTTTTGGTTTCCAGGGGGCTGATTTTCAAACTTTTGGTTTTCTTGAGGGCATATTTTTAAACTTTGGATTTCCTGGGGGCTGATTTTAAAACTTAGGGTTTCCAAGGGGTTGATTATCAAACTTTTGGTTTTCCAGGGAGCTGTTATTCAAACTTTTGGTTTTCCTGAGGGCTGATTTTCAAACCTTGGGTTTCCTTGGGGGCTGATTTTCAAACTTTGGGTTTTCCAAGTGGACTAATTTTCAAACTTTTGGTTTCCAGGGGCTGATTTTCAAACTTTGGGTTTTCCAGGGGGCATATTTTCAAACTTTTGGTATCCTTGGGGCTCATTTTCAGACTTTGGGTTTCCTGTGGGCTGATTTTCAAACTTTTGGTTTGCCAGGGGGCTGATTTTCAAACTTTGGATATTCCATGGGGCTGGTTTTCAAACTTTGGGCTTTCCAGGAGGCTGATGTTCAAACTTTTGGGTTTCGGGGGCTGATTTCAAAACTTTTGGTTTTCAAGGGGACTGGTTTTATAACTGTTGGTTTCCTGGGGGGCTGATTTTCAAGCTTTTTATTTCCTGGGGGCTGATTTTAAATCTTTTGGTTTTCTGGGGGCTGATTTTCAAAGTTTTGGGTTTTCTAGGGGGCTGATTTCCAAACTTTGGGTTTTATAAGGGGCTGATATCCAAAATTTGGGTTTTCCAGGGGCTATTTCTTAAACTTTGGGTTTTCCAGGGGACTGATTTTAAAACTTTGGGTTTTCCAGGGTGCTGATTTTAAAACTTTTAGTGTCCTGGGAGTCTGATTTTCGAAATATTTGTTTCGTGGGGGCTGATTTTCAAACTTTGGGTTTTCAGTGGGGCTGATTTTGAAACCTTTGGTTTCCTGGGGGCTGATTTTCAAACTTTGGGTTTTTCAGGGGCCTGATTTTCAAACTTTCGGTTTACAGGGGCTGATTTTATAACTTTGGGTTTTCCAGGGGACTGATTTTCAAACTATGAGTTTTTCAGGGGACTGATTTTCAAACTATTGGTGTCCTGGGAGTCTGATTTTTGAACTATGGGGTTTTTGGGGGCTGATTTTCAATCTTTGGGTTTTTACTGGGGCTGATTTTCAAACCTTTGGTTTCTTGGGGGCTGATTTTAGAACTTTGGGTTTTCAAGGGGCTGATTCTCAAATTTTGGGTTTTTCAAGGTGCTGATTTTCAAACTTTTAGTTTTCAGGGGCCTGATTTTGAAACTTTGGGTTTTCAGGGGGATAATTTTCAAACTTTTAATTTCCAAGCGGCTGATTTTCAAACTTGGTTTTCTGGGGCTGATTTTCAATTTTTTGGTTTTCAGGGGCTGATTTTCCAACTGGGTTTTCCAGGGGCTGATTTTCAAACTTTGGGTTTCCTTGGGGGCTGATTCTCAAACTTTAGGTTTTCAGGCGGCTGATATTAGAACTTTGGGTTTTCAGGGAGCTGATTTTCAAACTTTGGATTTTCCAGGGGCTCATTTTAAAACTGGGTTTCCTGGTGGCTGATTTTCAAACTTTGGGTTTCCTTGTGGCTGATTTTCAAACTTTGGGATTTCAGGGGGCTGATTTTCAAACTTTGGGTTTTCAGGGGGCTGATTTTCAAACTTTTGGTTTTCAGGGGGCTGATTTTCAAACTTTTGGTTTCCTGGGACTGATTTTCTAACTTTGGATTTCCAGGGGGATGATTTTCGAACTTTGGGTTTCCTGGTAGCTGATTTTCAAAATTTTGGGTTTTGCAGGTGGCTGATTTTCAAAATTTGGCTTCTCAGGGGCTGATAATCAAACTGGGTTTTCAAGGGGCTGATTTTAAAACTGGGTTTCTTAGGGGCTGATTTTCAAATTTTGGGTTTCCTGGGGGCTGATTTTCAAACTTTTGGTTTTCCAGGGGCTGATTTTCAAACTTTTGGTTACCTGGGGCTTATTTTCTAACTTTGGGTTTTCCAGGGGGCCTATTTTAAAACTTCATGTTTCCTGGGGGCTGATTTTCAAACTTTTGGCTTTCAGGAGGCTGATTTTCTAACTTAGGGTTTTTCAGGGGGCTGATTTTCATACTTTGGGTTTCCTGGGGGATGATTTTCAAACTTTTGGTTTTCAGGAGGCTGATTTTCTAACTTAGAGTTTTTCAGGGGCTGATTTTCATACTTTGGGTTTCTGGGGGATGATTTTCAAACTTTGTGTTTCCTGGGGGCGGTTTTTTAACCCTGGAAAGGTATGATGTGTTGTTTGCGACCCCTACAGCATTTTCAAAACCTGTTTTTCCCCCATAAATCATCAGCTGTCTCGAATATGGAAGTGATCGACCTGCAAGGGGTGACTAGTCTACATGCCATTGTCTGCTTTAGGACTGATTTTCATCTAACTTCCCTCCTTCTCCGTTTTCTTACCCCCCAGGGGTTGACCTCGACCCTACATACCTTTATAGGGGTAAGTGATCAAACAGCAAAGTTATTACATAATTATAAATTGTCGAACAGTGTTAATACTTGTTTGGTTCTTTATAGTTGGAAAGTGTGTGTGGATGGTGTGTCTACCACTTGCATGACATTGGTTTTGGCTTAGATGCCATATATTGCCATGAGGTCCATTTTCCCTCAAATGCTAATTTCTGATTTTTTTAGGTTTTTTGCAAATTTGATTTTTTTTCTATTTATTTTGAATTTATCTTCAATAATGGCCAGCAGACAGTATTCCCTCAGCATGGATGTCATCAACACACTTCTAATGTAGTTAAAAAGAGATGTTGATGAGAATATGGAGCTTGCAACCCCATTCTTCATTTCAAGTGGTAGATTGGGCTGTAAGAGTTGTTGCGGTCTGCGGCCATTTTGTTGACATACCCGAAAGTTAAGTTGGCATATCTCTATATATTCTTGTTCTGTATAGAATTCGTGATATTTTGGTATAATTTAATGCATGAATATCATATTTTGTAGGAGATACAATGATTTTCATAAGAAATTTACATTGTGAACTAGGCCGTCAAAAAATGACCTTTAGATTTCGCCCCTGTTATAACAGTAAATTACATCTTAGTGCACATTTTATTATGTATTTCTGTTCTAGGATAATATGAGTTTATTCTATAAAAAAATTAGCCTCTTCCTATTTCATTTGGGTACCCAAACAAATTCATGAAATTTGGACAAATTTTTTTGGCCAAAAAAATTTACCCTTTTTTTCTCATTTCAGATCTTGACTTCTATGGGTCTAACTCATTTCCAGCAATTACACGCTGTTGCTTTGCCATCTAAGAAGGTGTCCCTAAAGGGATTTATGTGTATATGTATATTTCTATTTTTTGTGAATATTTACGTCAAGTCTTTTTTTTGTATACTTAAATTTTTAATATATTTCCAATAAATAGTTATTTTGTAGATGGGTATCATTTATATTTTCAGTAATTTTTAGCATTCCTTGAAGTATTTTTAGCAAGTCAAACAATACAGATTGATGCATAACTAGATTTTTCCTGAATTTTTTTCGGAGTCGGGGTCGTTCACGACCGAGTATACCCTTAGAGGGGTGTCCGAGTAGCATACCTATCCAGGGTTAAACTTTGGGTTTTCCAGGAGGCTGATTTCCAAACTTTGGGTTTTCCAGGAGGCTGATTTTCAAACTGTAGGTTTTCCAGAGGTCTGATTTTCAAACTTTGGGTTTCCTTGGGGCTTATTTTCAAACCTTGGGTTTTACAGGGGGCTGATTTTAGAACTTTGGGTTTTCACGGGGATGATTTTTAAACTGTGGGTTTCCTGGAAGCTGATTTTCAAACTTTTGGTTTCCTGGGGGTGATTTTCAAACTTTAGGTTTCCTTGGGGATTATTTTCAAATCTTGGGTTTTACAGGGGGCTGATTCTCGAACTTTGGGTTTTCACTGGGATGATTTTTAAACTGTGGGTTTCCTGGAAGCTGATTTTCAAACTTTGGGTTTCCTTGTGGCTGATTTTCAAACTTTGGGATTTCAGGGGGCTGATTTTCAAACTTTGGGTTTTCAGGGGGCTGATTTTCAAACTTTTGGTTTTCAGGGGGCTGATTTTTAAACTTTTGGTTTCCTGGGACTGATTTTCTAACTTTGGATTTCCAGGGGGATGATTTTCGAACTTTGGGTCTCCTGGTATCTGATTTTAAAAATTTTGGGTTTTGCAGGGCTGATTTTCAAACTTTGGCTTCTCAGGGGCTGATAAACAAAATGGGTTTTCAAAGGGCTGATTTTCGAACTTTGGGTATCCTGGGTGCTGATTTTCAAACTTTGGCTTTCCTGGTGACTGATTTTCAAACTTTGGGTTTTCAGGAGGCTGATTTTCAAACTTTGGGTTACCTGGGGGCTGATTCTCAAACTTTGGGTTTTTGGGGGCTAATTTTCAAACTTTGTGTTTTCAGAGGGCTGATTTTCCAACTTTGGGTTTCCTTGGGGCTGATTTTCAATCTTTTGGTTTTCAGGGGGCTGATTTTCAAACTGGGTTTTCAGGTGACTGTTTTTCAAACTGTTGGTTTTCAGGGGGCTGATTTTCAAACTCTGGTTTTTCCAAGGGGCTGATTTTCAAACTCTTGGTTTTCACGGGGCTGATTTTCAAACTTTTGGTTTTCAAGGGGCTGATTTTCAAACTTTTGATTTTCAAGGGGCTGATTTTCGAACTTTTTTGTTTTCAAGCGGCTGATTTTCAAACTTTTGATTTTTAAGGGGCTGATTTTCGAACTTTGGGTTTCCTGGGGGTCAATTTACAAACTTTTGGTTTTCATAGGGCTGATTTTCAAGCTGTTGGTTTTCCAGGGGCTGATTTTCAAACTTTTGTTTTCCTGGGGCTGATTTTCATACTTTGGGTTTCCTGGGGGCTGATTTTCAAACTTTGGGTTTTCAGAGGGCTGATTTTCAAACTTTTGGATTTCCAGGGGGGTGATTTTCAAACTTTTGGTTTCCTGGGGCATATTTTCATAATTTGGGTTTCCTGGGGGCTGGTTTTCAAACTTTGGATTTTCCAGGGGGCTGATTTTCAAACTCTGGGTTCCAAAGGGGCTGATTTTCAAACTCTGGGTTTTTAGGGGGCTGATTTTCATACTCTGGGTTTTCCAAGGGGCTGATTTTCAAACTTGGTTTTTTTCTGGGACTGATTTTTAAACTTTCGGTTTACTGAGGGCTGATTTTCAAACTTTTGATTTTCATGGAGCTGATTTTCAAACTGGGTTTTCAGGGGGCTGATTTTCGAACATTTGGTTGTAAGGGGGCCGATTTTCAAACTTTAAGTTTTCACAGGGCTGATTTTTTAACTTATGGTTTTCAGGGGCTGATTTCAAAAATCTGGTTTTCCGGGGGGCTGATTTTTTAACTTTGGGTTTCCTGGGGGCTGATCTTGAACTCTGGGTTTCCAGAGGGCTGATTTTCAAACTTTTGGTCTTCCAGAGGACGGAATTTCAAGCTATGGGTTTTCCAGGTGGCTGATATTCAAACTTTGGGTTTCCTGTGGGCTGATTTTCCAACTTTGGGTTTCCTGGGGGCTGATTTTCAAACTTTGGGTTTTTCAGGTGCGGATTTTAAATCTTTCGGTTTTCCAGGGGGCTGATTTTCAAACTTTGAATCTTGTGGGTGCTAATTTTCAAACTTTGTGTTTTCCAAGGGGCTGATTTTCCAAATTTGGGTTCTCCAGGGAAATGATTTTCAAACTTTGGGTTTCCTGGGGGATAATTTTCAAACTTTGGGAGTCCTGTGGGGGATTTTCAAACTTTTGGTTTCCTGGGGGCTGATTATCAAACTGGGGGTTTTCAAGGGGCTGATTTCCAAACTTTTGGTTTTCATGGGGCTGATTTTCAACTTTCGATTTTCAAAGGGCTGAGTTTTGAACTTTGGGTTTCTTAGGGGCCGATTTTCAAACTAGGTTTTCAGAGGGCAGATTTTCAAACTTTTGGTTTTCCAGGGGCCTGATTTTCAAAATTTTGGTTTCTGGGGCTGATTTTCATACTTTGGCTTTCCTGGGCGCTGATTTTTAAACTTTTGGTTTTTAAGGGGCTGATTTTCAAACTTTCGGTTTTTCAGGGGCTTATTTATAAACTTTGGATTTTCCAGGGGGCGGATTTTCAAACTTGGGTTTTCACCGGGGGCTGATTTTAAAACTGGGTTTTCAGGGGGCTGATTTTCAAATTTTGGGTTTTCCAAGGGGCTGATTTTTAAACATTTGGTTTCCTGGGGGCTGATTTTGAAACTTTTTGTTTTCAGGGGACTGATTTCCAAACTTTGGGTTTTCAGGGGGCTGATTTTATATCTTTTGTTTTCCAGGGGGCTGATTTTCAAACTTGGGTTTTCACAGGGGGCTGATTTTCAAACTTTTGGTTTTCAGGGGGCTGATTTTCACACTTTGGGTTTTCAGAGGGCTGATTTTCAAACTTTTGGTTTTCAGGGGGCTGATTTTCAAATTTTGGTTTTTCCAAAGGGCTGATTTTCAAACTTTTTGTTTCTGGGGGGACTGATTTTTAAACTTTTGGTTTCCTGGGGGCTGATTATCAAACTGGGTTTTCAGGGGTCTGTTTTTCAAACATTTGGTTGCCAGGGGGCCGATTTTCAAACTTTAAGTTTTCTCACGGCATATTTTTTAACTTGTGATTTTCAAGGGCTGATTTAAAAAATCTGGGTTTTCCGAGGGGCTGATTTTCTAACTTTGCGTTTCCTGGGGGCTGATCTTGAACTTAGGGTTTCCAGGAGGTGGTTTTCAAACTTGGTTTTCCAGGGGACGGAATTTCAAGCTATGTGTTTTCCAGGTGGCTGATATTCAAACTTTGGGTTTCCTGTGGGCTAATTTTCCAACTTTGGGTTTCCAGGGGGCTGATTTTCAAAACTTTGGGTCTTGTCAGTGCTAATTTCCAAACTTTTTGTTTTCCAAGAGGCTGATTTTCATACTTTGGGTTTTCCAGGGGGATGATTTTCAAACTTTGGGTTTCCTGTGGGCTAATTTTCCAACTTTGGGTTTCCAGGGGGCTGATTTTCAAAACTTTGGGTCTTGTCAGTGCTAATTTCCAAACTTTTTGTTTTCCAAGAGGCTGATTTTCATACTTTGGGTTTTCCAGGGGGATGATTTTCAAACTTTGGGTTTCCTGGGGGATGATTTTCAAACTTTTGGGGTCCTGGGGACTGATTTTCAAACTTTTGGTTTCCTGAGGGCTGATTATCTAACTATGGGTTTTCAAGGGGCTGATTTTCAAACTTTTGGTTTTCAAGGGGACTGATTTTCAACTTTTGATTTTCAAAGGGCTGATTTTTTAACTTTGGGTATCCTTGGGGCTGATTTTCAAACAAGGTTTTCAGAGGGCTGATTTTCAAACTTTTGGTTTTCCAGGGGCCTAACTTTCAAACTTTTGGTTTCCTGGGGCTGATTTTCATAATTTGGGTTTCCTGGGGTCTGATTTTCAAACTTTTGGTTTTTAAGGGGCTTATTTTCAAACTTTTGGTTTTTAAGGGGCTGATTTTCAAACTTTTGGTTTTTCAGGGGCTTATTTATAAACTTTGGATTTTCCAGAGGGCTGATTTTCAAACTTGGGTTTTCACAGGGGGTTGATTTTCAAACTGTGGGTTTTCAGGGGGCTCATTTTCAAATTTTGGGTTTTCCAAGGGGCTGATTTTCAAACATTTGGTTTCCTGGGGGCTGATTTTCAAACTTTTGGTTTTCAGGGGACTGATTTTCCAGCTTTGGGTTTTCATGGGGCTGATTTTCAAACTTTTGTTTCTCAGGGGGCTGATTTTCAAACTTGGGTTTTCACAGGGGGCTGATTTTCAAACTTTTGGTTTTCAGGGGGCTGATTTTCAAACCTTGGGTTTTCAGGGGGCTGTTTTCAAACTTTTGGTTTTCAGGGGGCTGATTTTCAAACTTTGGGTTTTCCAAGGGGCGGTTTTTCCAACTTTTTGTTTTCAGGGGGCTTATTTTCAAACTTTTGGTTTTACAGGGGCTGATTTTCAAACTTTTGATTTTCAAGGGGCTGATTTTCTAATTTTGGGTTTCCTTCGTGGTAGATTTCAAACTAGGTTTCAGAGGGCGGATTTTCAAACTTTTGGTTTCTCATGGGCCTGATTTTCAAACTTTTGGTTTCCTGGGGCTGATTTTCTTACTTTGGGTTTCCTGAGGGCTGATTTTTGAACTTTTGGTTTTCAGGGGGCTGATTTTCAAACTTTTGGTTTTTCAATAGCTGATTCATTAACTTTGGATTTTCCAGGGGGCTGCTTATCAAACTTGGGTTTTCACAGGGGCCTGATTCTCAAACTTTGGGTTTTCCGGGGGCTGATTTTCAAATATTGGGATTTCCAAGGGGCTGATTTTCAAACTTTTGTTTTCTTGGGGGCTGATTTCCAAACTTTTGTTATCATGGGGCTGATTTTCAAACTTTGGGTTTTCAGGGGGCTGATTTTCAAACTTTGGGTTTTCCAGTGGGTTAATTTTCAAACTTTGGGTTTCCTGGGGGCTGATTTTCAACTCTGGGTTTCCAGGGGGCTGATTCTCAAAGTTTTGGTTTTCAGGTGGCTGATTTTTTATCCCTTTTACCCCCAGGCTCTTTGGAAATTTCCAACCCTTAACCCCCAAGGGGTAATTTTTTCCCCAGCACATTTTGCAGTATATTTTCTTTAAATTGCTCTAACAGCCTTAATTTTTGTCATAGAGAGGTCGGGTTGGTCTCATTCTCTTGGAAAATGCCTGAATTTTCTCAAAAAATTATCAAAAATATGAAAAAAAAAATTTTTATAGCATTTTTTTGCAAGGACGTACCGGTACGTCCTTGGGGGTAAAGGGATGAGTTTTGTGAAACGTACCAGTACGTCCTTTGGGGGTAAAAGGGTTAACATGGGGTTTCCTGGGGGCTGATTTCCAATATTTTGGTTTTCCAGGGTCTGATTTTCTAACTTTGGGTTTCCAGGGGGCTGTTTTTCAAACTTTTGGTTTTCAGGGGGCTGATTTTCAATCTTTTGGTTTTCTGGGGGCTGATTTTCCAAGTTTGGGTTTTCAGGGGGGGTGATTTCCATACTTTGGGTTTCCTAGGGGCTGATTTTTAAACTTTTGGTTTTAAGAGGGCTGATTTTCAAACTTTTGGTTTTCCTGGGGGCTGATTTTCAAACTTTTGGTTTTCCAGGGGCCTGATTTTCAAACTTTTGGTTTCCTGGGGCTTATTTTCATACTTTGGGTTTCTTGGTCTCTGATTTTTAAACTTTTGGTTTTCATGGGGATGATTTTCAAACTTGGTTTTTCAGAGGCCGGTTTATAAACTTTGGATTTTCCAGGAAGCTGAATTTCAAACTTGGGTTTTCACAGGGGGATTATTTTCAAACTTTGGGTTTTCAGGGGGCTGATTTTCAAATTTTGGGATTTCCAAGGGGCTGATTTCCAAACATTTGCTTTCCTGGGGTCTGATTTCCAAACTTTTGGTTTTCAGGGGGCTGATTTTCTAATTTTTTTATTTTACAGGGGGCTGATTTTCAAACTTTTGGTTTCCTGGGGGCTGATTTTCAAACTTTTGGTTTCCTGTACTGCTCATTTTCAAACTTTGGGTTTCCTTTGGGCTGATTTTCAGACTTTTGGTTTTCGAGGGGGCCGATTTTCAAACTTTGGGTTTTCCATGGGCTGATTTTCTAACCTTGGGTTTCTTGGGGGCTCATTTTCAATTTTTGGGTTTCCTGGGGGCTAATTTTCAAACTTTTTTTCATGAGTCGGATTTTCAAACTATTGGTTTGTCAGGGGGCTGATTTTCAAACTTTCGGTTTTGCTGGGTGCCGATTTTGAAAACTTTGGGTTTTCCAGGGGGCTGATTTCCAAACTGAGTTTTCTAGGGGGTTGATTTTCAATTTTTGGGTTTTCAGGCGGCTGATTTTGAAACTTTGGGTTTTCTGGGGGCTGATTTTCAAACTTTGAGTTTACTGGGGGCTAATTTTCAAACTTTTGGGTTCTCAGGGGGCTGATTTTCCCACTTTGGGTTTTCAGGGCCTGATTTTCAAACTTTTGGTTTTTCAGGGGGCTGATTTTCAAACTTTGGGTTTTCAGGAAACAAACTTGGTTTCCTGGGGCTGATTTTCATTCTTTGGGTTTCCTGGGGGCTGATTTTTAAACTTTTGGTTTTCAAGGGGTTGATTTTCGAACTTTTGGTTTTTCAGGGTCTTATTTATAAACTTTGGATTTTCTAGGGGGCAGATTTTCAAACTTGGGTTTTCACAGGGGGCAGATTTTCAAACTTTCGGTTTTTGGGGGCTGATTTTAAAATTTTGGGTTTTCCAATGGGCTGATTTTCAAACTTTTGGTTTTCTGGGGGCTGATTTTCAAACTTTTGGTTTTCAGGAGACTGGTTTTCAAACTTTGGGTTTTCAGGGGGCTGATTCTCAAACTTTTGTTTGTCAGAGGGCTGATATTCAAACTAAGTTTTCAAGGGGCTGATTTCAAAACTTTGGGTTTTCAAGGGGGCTGATTTTAAACTTTGGGTTTCCTGAGGTCTTATTTTCATCTCTCGGTTTCCAGGGGTCTGATTCTCAAACTTTTGGTATATCAGGGGGCTGAATTTCAAACTTTGAGTTTTCCAGGGGGGCTGATTTTCAAACTTTGGGTTTCCTGGGAACTGATTTTCAAACTTTGGGTTTTCAGGGGGCTGATTTTCAAATTTTGGGTTTCCTTGGGGCTGATTTTCAAACTTTTGGTTTTCAGGGTGCTAATTTTCAAACTGTGGGTTTTCAGGAGGCTGATTTTAAAACTTTGGGTTTCCTGGGGGCTGATTTTAAATCTTTTGGTTTTCAGGGGGCTGATTTTCAAACTATGGGTTTTCAGGGGGCTGTTTTTCAAAATTTTGGTTTTCAGGGGGCTGATTTTCAAACTCTGGGTTTTCCGAGGGGCCGATTTTCAAACTTTGGTTTTCACGGGGCTCATTTTCAAACTTTTGGTTGTCAAATGGCTGATTTTTGAAATTTTGATTTTCAAGGGGCTAATTTTCGAACTCTAGGTTTCCAAGGGGCTGATTTTCAAACTTTTGATTTTCAAGGGGCTGATTTTCGAACTTTGGGTTTCCTTGGGGCCGATTTTTTAACTTTTGGTTTTCAGAGGGCTGATTTTCAAACTTTTGGTTTTCCAGGCGCTGATTTTCAAACTTTCGTTTCCCTGGGGCTGATTTTCATATTTTGGGTTTCCTGGGGCTGATTTTCAAACTTTTGGTTTTCAGAGGGCTGAATTTCAAACTTTTGGTTTTCTAGGGTTCTGATTTTCAAACTTTTGGTTTCCTGGGGCTGATTTTCATAATTTGGGTTTCCTTGGGGCTGATTTTCAAAATTTTGTTTTTCAGGGAGCTTATTTTCAAACTTTTGTTTTTTCAGGGGCTGATTTTCAAACTTTGGATTTTCCAGGGGGCTGATTTTCGAACTTTGGGTTACCGGGGGGCTGATTTTCAAACTTTTGGTTTTCAGGGGGCTGATTTTCAAATTTTGGGTTTTCCAAGGGGCTTATTTTCAAACTTTTGGTTTCCTGGGGACTGATTTTCAAACTTTTGGTTTCCGGGGGCTGATTTTCAAACTTTTGATTTTCAGGTGGCTGATTTTAAAACTGGGTTTTCAGAGGGTGAATTTTCAAACTTTGGGTTTCCTGGGGGCAGATTTTCCAACTTTGGGTTTCCTGGGGGCTGATTTTCAAACTTTTTGTTTTTTCAGGTACTTATTTTAAAACTTTCGGTTTTTCAGGGGCTGATTTTCAAACTTTGGGTCTTGTGGGTGCTAATTTTCAAAAATTTGGGATTTCCAGGGGCTTATTTCCAAACCTTTGGTTTTCCATGGGGATGATATTCAAACTCTGGGTTTGTTGGGGATGATTTTCAAACATTGGGGGTCTTGGGGGCTGATTTTCAAACTTTTGGTTCCCTGGGGGCAGATCATCAAACTCTGGGTTTTCAAGGGGCTGATTTTCAAACTTTTGGTTTTCAGGGGCTGATTTTCATACTTTATTTTCAAGGGGGCTGATTTTCAAACTTTTAATTTCTTGGGGCATATTTTCAAACTTTGGGTTTTCCAGGGGGCTGATTTTCAAAGTATGGGTTTCCTGGAGGATGATTTTAAAACTTCGGGTTTCCTGGGGGCTGATTTCCAAACTTCTTGTTTTAACCCTGGATAGGTAGCGTGGTGTCGGATTTGGCCGGGACACGGCGCAAAAACTCGTTTTTTCGTTCCTGCGCATAGACGCCTTGCAGGCTCTGGCCTGTCTACCCAGGAGCCGTTAGTTGCTCACCAGCTTCATCGCAGGAAACATTCGCCACTTCTCTACTCTGACGCATTCGTCAGATATCGGCCTCCAAAGTTGGAATTGTTGCATATTAGCAACCACGTTACCGTAACAGGGGTATGTCACGCATACGCAAACATTTTGTATTTTACATTACTGTATTATTATTTAGTGAAATAATATAATTGTGTCTTTCGGAACATATCAGTGAATGGTGTAGGTACTTGTACCAATCGCCATTTTGTTTTGAAAGCAGCAAAAATGTGATTTTGAGGCTAATTTCTAATTTTCTATTTTTTCCTGTTTTCAGATTTTCAGCATGGCGAAGAAATATCTCAAGGAGGAGGAGTTTTTGGAGCTCCTTTCCGTCAGTAGTGATGAAGAAGAGCCTTTGACCCTTACCTTTGAAGAAGACACTATCCAAGACGACCTGGTCGACAATGAAACCTTGCTGCGTGAGGAAAACGAGGATCAACTTTTGGCTGCTAAAGTAGCGGAAACAGCGCATGAAGAGAGACATGATTTTGCTGTCTCGCACGCAGTTCGTCTTGATTCCGTTGTTCCTGTGACTCCTGCAGAATCTCCTGTGCCTTCTTCAGCGTCTCCTGGGCCTTCTTCAGCGTCTCCTGGGCCTTCTTCAGCATATCCTGCGGTTCCTGTGCCTCATCTTAGTCCCGTGGAGATTAGGAGTAGGAAAAGGAGGAGAGGACCTCTTTGCCCTGCAGAAGGTGTGGCATTGAAGAGATTGCCGGATAATTCTTACATGGCTAGGGACAACACGAAGTGGCACTCAGAGCCAAACCCAACAATGCCACCAATCTTGAAGATTGACCAGTTTGACAGTGCCGGTCCTACCATGGCTGTCTTCGGGTGTAGGACTCCTGCTGAAGTGTTTGACAAATTTTTGACAAATATAATGCTTGCAGAAGTGGTCATCCACACCAACGAAAAAATCCTAACCCTACGGAACAAATACAAGCGGAAAAACGACCCCACCTTCAAGGATGTGACCCTCATGGAGTTACGTGCCTTCCTTGGGATCCTCATCATGACAGGGGCACGGAAGGACAATCATCTGACAGCGGAAGAGATGTTCTCTAAGTCTCTAGGATGTCCCTTCTACAGGAGCATCATGAGTGAGCGCCGCTTCGCCTTTATTCAGAGGGCCCTACGTTTTGACAGCATTGCCACAAGGGAGGAGCGTGTGACACATGACAAATTTGCTCCCATAAGGAATTTGTGGGACCAGGTCATTGCCAATTGCATTGCCAACTATGAACCCAGTGGGCATCTCACTGTGGATGAGCAGCTCCTCGGCTTCAGGGGACGGTGCCGTTTCAGGATGTACATCCCGAATAAACCAGCAAAGTAAGTAAAAAGCTTTATTCATATATATATATATATATATATATATATATATATATATATATATATATATATATATATATATATATATATATACATATATATATATATATATATATATAAATATATAAATATATATATATATATATATATATATATATATATATATATATATATATATATATATATATATATATATATATATATGTGTGTGTGTGTGTGTGTGTGTATATATATGATAGATAGATATATATATGCAATATTTTTAATTTTTTTGATATATATGCAATTTTTTAAAAAAATTTTATAGGTCTAGTTTTGTTTTCTTTATATTTATTGTTTCTTTTATTTTATTTTCTTTATATTTATTGTTTCTTTTATTTTGTTTTCTTTATATTTATTGTTTCTTTTATTTTGTTTTCTTTATATTTATTGTTTCTTTTATTTTGTTTTCTTTAAATTTATTGTTTCTTTTATTTTGTTTTCTTTATATTTGTTGTTTCTTTTATTTTATGGCATGTGATGCAGACACTTTCTACATGTGCAATGCCATTCCCTACCTGGGCAAGGGAACTACCAATACAAGTACGCCCTTGGGAGAATACTTCACGTTGGAGCTAACCCGACCCTTCAGGAAGGCTGGGCGTATTGTTACGACGGACAACTGGTTTACTTCCCTGCCACTAGCCAAGGCTCTCCGTGAATGTGGGATGCATTTAGTTGGTACTATTCGTCCAAAACCGTACCTGCCTACTGTGTTGCTGTCAACAGCCATGGAATTAGGCGAATCTGTTGCCACGTATAATTACAAGGACAAGGTCACCGTTTTGTGCCAACGTGTCAAGCCGACGAAAAGGATCCAGATTCTTTCCACAGTTCATCACAATCCCACAGTTATTGAGGATCATAAAAGTCACATGCACATGTTTTATAATGCCACAAAGGGAGGAGTTGACACGTTCGATCAAATATGTTCTGCCCTGACCTGCAGCAGGAAGACCCGGAGGTGGCCCGTATGTGTCTTCTATGGGATTATCAATCTTGTTGTGAATAATTCCTTTTTTATCCACCAAAATTTGCCTGACAACACCTTGTATAACAGGAGGCAATTTTCTGCGGAATTGGCCATGGAACTCGCCCGTGATGCAGCACTTTCAAGACTCGCAAACAAGAGGTACCTCCCAAGGGACTTGACTTACCTCATTTGCTCTGTTTTTGCGGTACAAGAGCCCGAAGACGAGAGTCCAGACACTCCAAAACGAAGTGAGAAGCACAACAGATGCTCTCTCTGCCCTTCTTCTAATGTCAGGACCAAGCTTTTGTGTGGCAAGTGCCATAAGTCTGTTTGTAACTCCCATGTCAACTACACCTGCGACCAGTGCCAACTCACGTAGTAAGTTTCACGAATTATTTTTCTTACCCGTTTATACTTACTAAAAACAATTTTTAACCTTTTTGCTGTCATCTAAGGTCATCATAGATTATTTATTTACCATTTTATTGCATATACATCAATTATTAGTACTCTTACTAGATATGCCTTTCTTTTACGTCAATGGCGCACGGTATGTGTTACATTTGAACTAAGCTTTTGCCCAGTTTATATTAACTATATATAATTCCTAAGGTTTTGCCATCATCTGGGATCATTGTAGATGACTTTTGAAAAAATTCATCCAAATATAATAAGTATTACCACTATAAATATAGCATTCCTTTCTCACAAATATTTTGTAGTGATTTTGCGTATACAAAAATTAACCGCTTTTTCTTTTCTTTACAGATCTGGCAGTTTTGCTGATATCGGCGATTTTTTTACGTCAAGTTGTGCACACAGGACTCTAGTTGCAGCACCCAAGTGGTTTTTTGTTCATTGTTTTATTTTAAAGTGTCCAGTGCAAGTTATTTAGGAAAAATTGTATTTTTATACTTATTTTCGTATTTATGTAAGTACAGTGTTATTTTATATTCAAAGTTTTTTTTCTCCTACACCAGTAGAAAGTAGACTCTTTAAACTAGTAAACTATAAAAAAAAAATTGTAAATTGGTATCCTCCCGTTAACCCCCCCGAAAGGGAGTGTAACACATATGACACCACTCTACCTGTTACGGGCGGGTTTGGCCACGCTACCTGTCCAGGGTTAATGGGGCTGATTTTCAAACTATGGGTTTCCTGGGGGCTGATTTTGAAACTTTGGGTTTTCAGGGGGTTGATTTCAAAACTTTTGGTTTTAAGGGGGCTGATTTCCAAACTGGGTTTTCCAGGGGTCTGATATTCAAAGTTTTGGTTTTCAAGGGGCTGATTCTCAAACTTTTGGTTTTCCTGAGGACATATTTTTAAACTTTGGGTTTCCCAGGGGCTGATTTTGAAACTTCTGGTTTCCAGGGGGCTGATTATCAAACTTTTGGTTCTCCAGGGGGCTGATTTTCCATCTTTTGGTTTCCTGAGGGCTGATTTTCAAACATTGGGTTTTCCAGGGGCTTATTTTAAATCTGGGTTTCCTGGTGGATGATTTTCAAACTGGGTTTTCAGGGCCTGATTTTCAAACTTTTGGTTTTCAGGGGGCTGATTTTCAAACTTTGGGTTTTCAGGGGGCTGTTTTCAAACTTTTGGTTTTCAGGGGACTGATTTTCAAACTCTGGGTTTTCCAAGGGGCTGTTTTTCAAACTTTTGGTTTTCAGGGGGCTGATTTTCTGAATTTTGGTTTTCAAGGGGCTGATTTTCAAACTTTTGATTTTCAAGGGTTGATTTTCGAACTTTGGGTTTCCTTGGGGCTGATTTTCAAACTAGGTTTTCAGAGGGCTGATTTTCAAACTTTTGGTTTTCAAGGGGCCTGATTTTCAAACTTTTGGTTTCCTGGGGCTTATTTTCATACTTTGTGTTTCCTGGGGGCTGATTTTCAAACTTTAAGTTTTCACAGGGCTGATTTTTTAACTTATGGTTTTCAGGGGCTGATTTTCTAACTTTGGGTTTCGTAGGGGCTGATTTTGATCTCTGGGTATCCAGGGGGGCTTATTTTCAAACTTTTGATTTTCCAGGGGACGGAATTTTAAGTTATTGGTTTTCCAAGGGGCTGTTATTCAAACTTGGGTTTCCTGGGGGGTGATCTACCAACTGGGTTTCCTGGGTCCAGATTTTCAAACTTTGGGTTTTTCAGGTGCTGATTTTCAAACTTTTGGTTTTCCAGGGGGCTGATTTTCAAACTTTGGGTCTTGTGGGTGCTAATTTTCAATTTTTGGGTTTTCCAGGGGGATGATTTTCAAAGATAGGGTTTTCCAGGGGGATGATTTTCATACTTTGGATTTCCTGGGGGAGGATTTTCAAACTTTTGGTTTTCAGTGGACTGATTTTCAAACTTTTGGTTTTCAGAGGACTGATTTTCAAACTTTTGGTTTTCCAGGGGCTGATTTTCAAACTTTTGTTTCCCTAGGGCTTATTTTAATACTGTGGGTGTCCTGGGGGCTTATTTTCAAACTTTGGGGTTTCAGGGGGCTGATTTTCAAACGTTGGGTTTCCTGGGGGCTGATTTTCAAACTTTTTGTTTCCTGGGGGCTAATTTTCAAACTATGGGTTTTCAGGGGGCTGATTTTCCAACTTTGGGTTTCATGGTGGCTGATTTTCAATCTTTTGGTTTTCAGCGGGCTGATTTTCAAACTTTGGGTTTTCAGGGGGCTGTTTTTCAAACTTCTGGTTTTCAGGGGGTTGATTTTCAAACTGGGTTTTCCAAGGGGCCGATTTTCAAACCTTGTATTTCACGGGGCTGATTTTCAAACTTTTGGTTTTCAAAGGGCTGATTTTCAAACTTTTGATTTTCAAGGGGCTGGTTTTCGAACTTTAGTTTTTCAAGGGGCTGATTTTCAAACTTTTGATTTTCAAGGGGCTGATTTTCGAACTTTTGATTTTCAAGGGGTTGATTTTCGAACTTTGGGTTTCCTTGGGGCTGATTTTCAAACTAGGTTTTCAGAGGGCTGATTTTCAAACTTTTGGTTTTCCAGGGGCCTGATTTTCAAAATTTTGGTTTCCTGGGGCTTATTTTCATACTTTGGGTTTCCTGGGGGCTGATTTTTAAACTTTTGGTTTTCAGGGGGATGATTTTCAAACTTGGTTTTTCAGAGGCCGATTTATAAACTTTGAAATTTCCAGGAAGATGAATTTCAAACTTGGGTTTTCACGGGGGGATGATTTTCAAACTTTGGGTTTTCAGGGGGCTGATTTTCAAATTTTGGGATTTCCAAGGGTCTGATTTCCAAACATTTGCTTTCCTGGGGTCTGATTTCCAAACTTTTGGTTTTCAGGGGGCTGATTTTCAAATTTTTGATTTTACAGGGGGCTGATTTTCAAACTTTGGGTTTTCCATGGGCTGATTTTCAAACTTTTGGTTTCTTGGGGGGCTGATTTTCAAACTTTGGGTTTCCTTGGGGCTGATTTTCAGACTTTTGGTTTTCCATGGGCTGATTTTCAAACTTTGGGTTTTCCATGGGCTGATTTTCTAACTTTGGGTTTCTTGGGGGCTCATTCTCAAACTTTTTTTTCAGGTGTCGGATTTTCAAACTATTGGTTTGTCAGGGGGCTAATTTTCAAACTTTCAGTTTTCCAGGGTGCCGATTTTGAAAACTGGGTTTTCCAGGGGGCTGATTTCCAAACTGAGTTTTCTAGGGGTTTTCTAGGGGGCATATTTTCAATTTTTGGGTTTTCAGGGGGCTGATTTTAAAACTGGGCTTTCTGGGGGCTGATTTTCAAACTTTGAGTTTACTGGGGGCTAATTTTCAAACTTTGGGTTTTCAGGGGGCTGATTTTCCAACTTTGGGTTTTCAGGGCCTGATTTTCAAACTTTTGGTTTTCATGGGGGAGATTTTCAAACTTTGGGTTTTCAGGGGGCTGTTTTAAAACTTTTGGTTCCCTGGGGCTGATTTTCATACTTTGGGTTTCCTGGGGGCTGATTTTTAAACTTTTGGTTTTCAAGGGGCTGAATTTCGAACTTTTGGTTTTTCAGGGTCTTATATATAAACTTTGGATTTTCCAGGGGGCTGATTTTCAAACTTGGGTTTTCACAGGGGGCTGATTCTCAAACTTTGAGTTTTCGGGGGCTGATTTTCAAATTTTGGGTTTTCCAATGGGCTGATTTTCAAACTTTTGGTTTCCTGGGGGCTGATTTTCAAACTTTTGGTTTTCAGGGGACTGATTTCCAAAATTTGGGTTTTCAGGGGGCTGATTCTCAAACTTTTGTTTGTTAGGGGGCTGATATTCAAACTTTTGGTTTTCAAGGGGCTGATATCCAAACTTTTGGTTTTCCTGAGGACATATTTTTAAACTTTGGGTTTCCTGGGGGCTGATTTTTAAACTTCTGGTTTCCAGGGGGCTGATTATCAAACTTTTGGTTTCCTGGGGGGCTGATTTTCAAACTTTTGGTTTCCTGAGGGCTGATTTTCAAACATTGGGTTTTCCAGGGGCTTATTTTAAAACTGGGTTTCCTGGTGGATGATTTTCAAACTCGGTTTTCAGGGCCTGATTTTCAAACTTTTGGTTTTCAGGGGGCTGATTTTCAAACTTTGGGTTTTCAGGGGGCTGTTTTCAAACTTCTGGTTTTCAGGGGACTGATTTTCAATTGCTGGGTTTTCCAAGAGGCTGTTTTTAAAACTTTTGGTTTTCAGGGGGCTGATTTTCTAAATTTTGGTTTTCAAGGGGCTGATTTTCAAACTTTTGATTTTCATGGGGTTGATTTTCGAACTTTGGGTTTCCTTGGGGCCGATTTTCAAACTAGGTTTTCAGAAGGCTGATTTTCAAACTTTTGGTTTTCAAGGGGCCTGATTTTCCAACATTTGGTTTCCTGGGGCTTATTTTCATACTTTGTGTTTCCTGGGGGCTGATTTTTAAACTTTTGGTTTACAGGGGGATGATTTTTAAACTTGGTTTTTCAGAGGCCGATTTATAAACTTTGGATTTTCCAGGAAGCTGAATTTCAAACTTAGGTTCTCACAGGGAGATGAATTTCAAACTTTGGATTTTCAGGGGGCTGATTTTCAAATTTTGGGATTTCCAAGGGGCTGATTTCCAAACATTTGCTTTCCAGGGGTCTGATTTCCAAACTTTTGGTTTTCAGGGGGCTGATTTTCAAACTTTTGGTTTTTAGGGGGCTGATTTTCAAACTTTGGGTTTCCAGGGGGCTATTTTTCAATCTTTTGGTTTTCAGGGGGCTGATTTTCAATCTTTTGGTTTTCTGGGGGCTGATTTTCCAACTTTGGGTTTTCAGGGGGGTGATTTTCATACTTTGGGTTTCCTAGGGGCTGATTTTTAAACTTTTGGTTTTAAGAGGGCTGATTTTCAAACTTTTGGTTTTCCAAGGGGCTGATTTTCAAACTTTTGGTTTCCCGGGGCTGAATTTTCATAATTTGGGTTTCCTGGGGGCTGATTCTCGAACTTTTGGTTTTCAGGGGGCTTATTTTCATACTTTGGTTTTTTCAGGGGTTGATTTTCAAACTTTGGATTTTCTAGGGGGCTGATATTCAAACTTTGGGTTTCCCATGGGGCTGATTTTCAATCTTTGGGTTTTAAGGGGGCTGATTTTCAAATTTTGGGTTTTCCAGGGGGCTGTTTTTCAAACTTTTGGTTTTCTGGGGGACTGATTTTTAAACTTTTGGTTTCCTGGGGGCTGATTTTCAAACTTGATTTTCAAGGAGCTGATTTTCAAACTGGGTTTTCAGGGGGCTGATTATCAAACTTTTGGTTGTCAGGGGGCTGATTTTCAAACTTTAAGTTTTCACAAGGCTGATTTTTTAACTTATGGTTTTCAGGGGATGATTTCAAAACTTTGGGTTTTTCAGGGCGCTGTTTTTCAAACTTTGGGTTTCCTGGGGTGTGGGGGAATTTAGACTGGGTTTCAAGAGGGCTGATTCTCAAACTTTTGGTTTTCCAGGGGGCTGAATTTCAAACTTTGGGTTTTCCAGGGTGCTGATTTTTGAACCTTGGGTTTCGTGGGGCTGATTTTCAAACTTTGGGTTTCCTGCGGGCTGATTTTCAAACTTTAGGTTTTCATGTGGCTGATTTTCTAACATGGGGTTTCCTGGGGCTGATTTTCAATATTTTGGTTTTCCAGGGGCTGATTTTCCTACTTTGGGTTTTCAGGGGGCTGTTTTTCAAACTTTTGGTTTTCAATGGGCTGATTTTCAATCTTTTGGTTTTCTGGGGGCTGATTTTCCAACTTTGGGTTTTCAGGGGGGGTGATTTTCATACTTTGGGTTTCCTAGGGGCTGATTTTTAAACTTTTGGTTTTAAGAGGGCTGATTTTCAAACTTTTGGTTTTCCAGGGGGCTTATTTTCAAACTTTTGGTTTCCTGGGGCTGATTTTCATAATTTGGGTTTCCTGGGGGGCTGATTCTCGAACTTTTGGTTTTCAGGGGGCTTTTTTCATACTTTTGTTTTTTCAGGGGTTGATTTTCAAACTTTGGATTTTCCAGAGGGCTGATATTCAAACTTTGGGTTTCCCATGGGGCTGATTTTCCATCTTTAGGTTTTCAGGGGGCTGATTTTCAAATTGTGGGTTTTCCAAGGGGCTGTTTTTCAAACTTTTGGTTTCATGGGGGACTGATTTTTAAACTTTTGGTTTCCTGGGGGCTGATTTTCAAACTTGATTTTCAAGGAGCTGATTTTCATACTAGGGTTTTCAGGGGGCTGATTATCAAACTTTTGGTTGTCAGGGGGCTGATTTTCAAACTTTAAGTTTTCACAGGGCTGATTTTTTAACTTATGGTTTTCAGGGGATGATTTTGACCTCTGGGTTTCAAGGGGGGCTTATCTTCAAACTTTTGATTTTCCAGGGGACGGAATTTTAACCCTGGATAGGTACGGTGGGTCGTACGCGACCCCGAGTGTAAAAATGAAGAGGTTTTTCTCACGTGACTCACCCCCGTGACTGAATTTGTGGGTGATCGACCTGCAGGAGATGTCTCCCCTACACGCTCTAGTAGTGTCCAGATGTGCATTGCTGTAGCTGTACTCCTTCCCCGATTTCTGAGACGCGTCGGGGTCGAGCGCGACCGAGTTTACCCTTCTAAGGTAATTTGCATAATTATCAAAGTTATTACGTATTATGAAATTGTCGTAGAATGGTGCACCTTGTATAGGTTCTCAGTTGTGGAAAGTCTTGGTGGATTGTTTGCCTACCATGTGCATGACTTTTTTTAGTTAAAATGTCGTTCATCACCACGAGGACCATTTTACCGAGAGTGCCCCTTTTCCATTTTTTTTCATTTTTTTGCCAAGTCATTTTTCCGTAAGATATTGCCAAATAGTGTCGTAAAACTTTTGCTTGTTTAGTGTTGGAAAGTGTGTCTAAATGATCTGGCTGCCCATGCGTGACTTTGTTTTTGTCAGATACGACGTAGTTATTGGTATATTGGGTATTTAACTGCGGTTGCCAATTTCTGTTTTTTTTTCAATATTTGTAAAAAATTTTACGTAGTAAGGAATTGCCGTATATTATTCATTTTTTTTTCATGTTAATGTGTTAGAAAGTGTGCCTTGATGGTTGGGCTAACACGTGCATGTCTTTTTTTTTATCTGAGATGCCGTATATTAGAATGTTGGGCATTTTACCGCGAGTGCCCCTTTTTCATTTTTTTTCATTTTTTTGCCAAGTCATTTTTCCGTAAGATATTGCCAAATAGTGTCCTAAAACTTTTGCTTTTTTAGTGTTGGAAAGTGTGTCTAGATGATCTGGCTACCCATGCGTGACTTTGTTTTTGTCAGATACGACGTAGTTATTGGTATATTGGGTTTTTAACTGCGGTTGCCAATTTCTGTTTTTTTTCAATATTTGTAAAAATTTACTACGTAGTAAGAAATTGCCGTATATTATTGATTTTTTTTCATGTTTATGTGTTAGAAAGTGTGCCTTGATGGTTGGGCTAACACGTGCATGTCTTTTTTTTTATCTGAGATGCCGTATATTAGAATGTTGGGCATTTTTCCGCGAGTGCCCCTTTTTATTTGTTTTGCTTTTTTTTGCTTAGTCATGTTACCGTAAGGAATTGGCAAGTAGTGTCGCAAAACTTATATTTTTATAGTGTTGGAAAGTGTTTCTAGATGATCTGGCTACCCATGCCTATTTTTTTTAGCCAGATATGGCGTATATATAAGTATGTGTTCGATTTTCCTGTGATTGCCATTTTTTCGTTTTTTCCCATTTCTTTCAAAATTACTACGTACTAAGGAACTATCACAGAGTAATGATTCATTTATATGTTTATTTGTCGGAAAATGTGCCTTGATGGTTTGCCTAGCACGTGGCTGAAATTTCGCTTTTCTGAAATGCCGTATATTAGAATGGCCATTTTTCCGCGAGTGCCCCTTTTTATTTGTTTTGCATTTTTTGCTTAGTCATGTTACCGTAAGGAATTGGCAAGTAGTGTCGCAAAACTTATAATTTTATAGTGTTGGAAAGTGTTTCTAGATGATCTGGCTATCCATGCCTATCTTTTTTTTTAGCCAGATATGGCGTATATATAGGTATGTGTTCGATTTTCCTGTGATTGCCATTTTTTCGTTTTTTCCCATTTCTTTCAAAATTACTACGTACTAAGGAACTATCAGAGTAATGATTCATTTAGATGTTTATTTGTCGGAAAATATGCCTTGATGGTTTGCCGAGCACGTGGCTGAATTTTTTTTTTCTGAAATGCCGTATATTAGAATGTTAGCCATTTTTCCGCGAGTTCCCCTTTTTATTTGTTTTGCATTTTTTTGCTTAGTCATGTTACCGTAAGGAATTGGCAAGTAGTGTCGCAAAACTTATATTTTTATAGTGTTGGAAAGTGTTTCTAGATGATCTGGCTACCCATGCCTATCTTTTTTTTAGCCAGATATGGCGTATATATAGGTATGTGTTCAATTTTCCGGTGATTGCCATTTTTTCGTTTTTTCCCATTTCTTTCAAAATTACTACGTACTAAGGAACTATCACAGAGTAATGATTCCTCTAGATGTTTATTTGTCGGAAAATTTTGTTTACTTCTTTTTTGATTGAATATCATCAATTTTTTTTAGCTAAAATATTATATTGTTTCACATTTTTGTTTTTTTTTCGATTTTATTTCCATTCAAAAAATTTGTTTTGGGGTCAGAATTTTAATTTTATAGTCGTAAAATAATCGGCAATTATCCAGCAACCCACCATACAATTTTTATGCATATCCAATAATAATTAGATTAGTAAATAACACCTTGAAATTGACATACCCTTCCTACATTTCAAGTGGCAGATTAGGGAGTCTGAGTCAGTGTGGTTGGCAGCCATTTTGTGGACATATCCGAAGCGTAAGTTGCCCTATCTATATATATTCTTGTTCCCTATAGAATTTGTGATATTTTGGTATATTTTTACCTGCACAAAGATCATATTATATATCAAATATATGTATTTTTTTACGAAATTTCTAAGTACTCAAAAAATTACCTTTAGATATGGCCCCTGATATAAATGTAATTTACAAAATAATGAAGATTTTTTTACATATTTCTATTTTAGGATAACATATGTTTATTCCCTAAAAGAATTAGCTACTTCCTATTTCATTTGGGTACCCAAAAAAATTCATGAAATTTGGACAAATTGTTTTGGCCAAAAAAAGTTACCCTTTTTTCTCATATCAGATCTTCACCTCCATGGGTCTGACTTCATCCAAAATACATCAAGATGTGTCCTAAACATTCAAGAATCAATTCCTAAAAGGATTTGCGTATATATGTATAAACATTTTTTTATGAATTTTTATGTCAGGTCTTTTTTTTCTACTTAATTTTTTAAAATATTTATAATAAATAGTTTTTCTGCAGATGAGTAGTATTTATCTTTACAGTTGTTTTAAGCATTCATTGAAGTTTTTTTTGGCAAAAGAAAAAAAGAGATTACTGCAAAAACTGATTTTTCAAGAATTTTTTTTGGCGTCGGGGTCGTTCGCGTCCGAGTATACCCTTAAAGGGGTGTCCGAGGAGCGTACCTATCCAGGGTTAAGCTAATGGTTTTCCAGGGGGCTGTTATTCAAACTTTGGGTTTCCTGGGGGCTGATTTACCAACTTTGGGTTTCCTGGGTGCGGATTTTCAAACTTTGGGTTTTTCGGGTGCTGATTTCAAACTTTTGGTTTTCCAGGGGGCTGATTTTCAAACTTTCGGTCTTGTGGGTGCTAATTTTCAATTTTTGGGTTTTCCAGGGGGATGATTTTCAAAGATTAGGTTTTCCAGGGGGATGATTTTCATACTTTGGATTTCCTGGGTGAGGATTTTCAAACTTTTGTTTCCCTAGGGCTGATTTTCATACTGTGGGTATCCTGGGGGCTGATTTTCAAACTTTTGGTTTTCAGGGGGCTGATTTTCAATCTTTGGGTTTACTGGGGGCTGATTTTCAAACTTTTGGTTTCCTGGGGGCTAATTTTCAAACTTTGGTTTTTCAGGGGGCTGTTTTTCAAACTTTTGTTTCCCTAGGGCCGATTTTCATACTGTGGGTTTCCTGGGGCTGATTTTCAAACTGTGGGTTTTCAAGGGGCTGATTTTTCAACTTTGGGTTTCCTGGGGGCTGATTTTCAATCTTTTGGTTTTCAGGGGGTTGATTTTCAAACTTTGGGTTTTCAGAGGGCTGTTTTTCAAACTTTTGGTTTTCAGGGGGCTGATTTTCCAACTAGATTTTCAAGGGGGCTGTTTTTCAAACTTTTGGTTTTCAGGGGGCTGATATTCAAACTTTGGATTTTCCAGGGGCTGATTTTCGAACTTTGGGTTACCAGGGGGCTGATTTTCAAACTTTTGGTTTTCAGGGGGCTTATTTACAATTTTGGGTTTTCCAAGGGGCTGATTTTCAAAATTTTTGTTTCCTGGGGACTGATTTTCAAACTTTTGGTTTCTGGGGTCTGATTTTCAAACTTTTGATTTTCAGGTGGCTGATTTTAAAACTGGGTTTTCAGAGGGTGAAATTTCAAACTTTGGGTTTCCTGGGGGCAGATTTCCCAACTTTGGGTTTCCTGGGGGCTGATTTTCAAACTTTGGGTTTTTTCAGGGGCTTATTTTAAAACTCGGTTTTTCAGGGGGCTGATTTTCAGATTTTGGGTCTTTTGGGTGTTAATTTTCAAAATTTGGGTTTTCCAGGGGCTGATTTTCAAACTTTGGGTTTTCCAGGGAGATGATATTCAAACTTTGGGTTTCCCGGGGGATGATTTTCAAACATTGGGGGTCTTGATGGCTGATTTTTAAATTTTTGGTTTCCTAGGGGCTGATCATCAAACTCTGGGTTTTCAAGGGGCTGATTTTCAAACTTTTGGTTTTCAGGGACTGATTTTCATTCTTATTTTTCAAGGGGGCTGATTTTCAAACTTTTAATTTCCTAGGGCTTATTTTCAAACTTTGGGTTTTCCAGGGGGCTGATTTTCAAAGTATGGGTTTCCTGGAGGATGATTTTAAAACTTTGGGTTTCCTGGGGGCTGATTTCCAAACTTCTTGTTTTAATGGGGCTGATTTTCAAACTATCGGTTTCCTGGGGGTTGATCTTGAAACTTTGGGTTTTCAGGGGGCTGATTTTAAAAGTTATGGTTTTAAGGGGGCTGATTTCCAAACTTTGGGTTTCCTGTGGGCTGATATTCA
Organism: Palaemon carinicauda; assembly: GCF_036898095.1. Lineage (NCBI taxonomy): Eukaryota > Metazoa > Arthropoda > Malacostraca > Decapoda > Palaemonidae > Palaemon > Palaemon carinicauda. The sequence continues at coordinate 2,580,698 of NC_090767.1, forward strand.
AACTTTTGGTTTTAAAGGGACTGATTTTCAAACTTTTGGTTTGCCTGAGGACATACTTTTAAACTTTGGGTTTCCTGGCTGCTGATTTTGAAACTTCTGGTTTCCAGGGGGCTGATTATCAAACTTTTGCTTCTCCAGGGGGCTGATTTTCAAACTTTTGGTTTCCCGAGGGCTGATTTTCAAACATTGGGTTTTCCAGGGGCTTATTTTAAAACTGGGTTTCCTGGTGGATGATTTTCAAACTGGGTTTTCAGGGCCAGATTTTGAAACTTTTGGTTTTCAGGGGGCTGATTTTCAAACTGGGTTTTCAGGGGACTGTTTTTAAACTTTTGGTTTTCAGGGGACTGATTTTCAAACTCTGGGTTTTACAAGGGGCTGTTTTTCAAACTTTTGGTTTTCAGGGGGCTGATTTTCTAAATTTTGGTTTTCAAGGGGCTGATTTTCAAACTTTTGATTTTGAAGGGGTTGATTATCGAACTTTGGGTTTCCTTGGGGCTGATTTTCAAACTAGGTTTTCTGAGTGCTGATTTTCAAACTTTCGGTTTTCCAGGGGCCTGATTTTCAAACTTTTGGTTTCCTGGGGCTTACTTTCATACTTTGGGTTTCTTGGTGGCTGATTTTTAAACTTTTGGTTTTTCAGAGGCTGGTTTATAAACTTTGGATTTTCCAGGAAGCTGAATTTCAAACTTGGGTTTTCACAGGGGGATGATTTTCAAACTTTGGGTTTCCAGGGGGCTGATTTTCAAATTTTGGGATTTCCAAGGGGCTGATTTCCAAACATTTGCTTTTCTGGGGTCTGATATCCAAACTTCTGGTTTTCAGGGGGCTGATTTTCAAATTTTTTGATTTTACAGGGGGCTGATTTTCAAACTTTTGGTTTCCTGGGGGCTGATTTTCAAACTTTTGGTTTCCTGTACTGCTCATTTTCAAACTATGGGTTTCCTTTGGTCTGATTTTCAGACTTGGTTTTCCAGGGGGCTGATTTTCAAACTTTGGGTTTTCCATGGGCTGATTTTCTAACTTTGGGTTTCTTGGGGGCTCATTTTCAATTTTTGGGTTTCCTGGGGGCTAATTTTCAAACTTTTTTTTCAGGTGTCGGATTTTAAAACTATAGGTTTGTCAGGGGGCTGATTTTCAAACTTTCGGTTTTCCAGTGTGCCGATTTTGAAAACTTTGGGTTTTCCAGGGGGCTGATTTCCAAACTGAGTTTTCTAGGGGGCTGATTTTCAATTTTTGATTTTTCAGGGGGCTGATTTTAAAACTTTGGGTTTTCTGGGGGCTGATTTTCAAACTTTGAGTTTACTGGGGGCTAATTTTCAAACTTTTGGGTTTTCAGGGGGCTGATTTTCCAACTTTGGGTTTTCAGGGCCTGATTTTCAAACTTTTGGTTTTCAGGGGGCTGATTTTCAAACTTTGGGTTTTCAGGGGGCTGTTTTAAAACTTTTGGTTTTCTGGGGCTGATTTTCATACTTTGGGTTTCCTGCGGGCTGATTTTTAAACTTTTGGTTTTCAAGGGGCTGATTTTCGAACTTGGTTTTTCAGGGTCTTATTTATAAACTTTGGATTTTCCAGGGGGCTGATTTTCAAACTTGGGTTTTCACAGGGGGATTATTTTCAAACTTTGGGCTTTAGGGGGCTGATTTTCAAATTTTGGGTTTTCCAATGGGCTGATTTTCAAACTTTTGGTTTCCTGGGGGCTGATTTTCAAACTTTTGGTTTTCAGGAGACTGATTTTCAAACTTTGGGTTTTCAGGGGGCTGATTCTCAAACTTTTGTTCGTCACGCATACGCAAACATTTTGTATTTTACATTACTGTATTATTATTTAGTGAAATAATGTGATTGTGTCTATCGGAACATATCAGTGAATGGTGTAGGTACTTGTACCAATCGCCATTTTTTTTAAAGCAGCAAAAATGTGATTTTGAGGCTAATTTCTAATTTTCTATTTTTTCCTGTTTTCAGATTTTCAGCATGGCAAAGAAATATCTCAAGGAGGAGGAGTTTTTGGAGCTCCTTTTCGTCAGTAGTGATGAAGAAGAGCCTTTGACCCCTACCTTTGAAGAAGACACTATCCAAGACGACCTGGTCGACAATGAAACCTTGCTGCGTGAGGAAAAAGAGGATCAACTTTTGGCTGCTAAAGTAGCGGAAACAGCGCATGAAGAGAGAAATGATTTTGCTGTCTCGCACGCAGTTCGTCTTGATTCCGTTGTTCCTGTGACTCCTGCAGATTCTCCTCTGCCTTCTTCAGCGTCTCCTGGGCCTTCTTTAGCGTATCCTGGGCCTTCTTCAGCGTATCCTGGGCCTTCTTCAGCGTCTCCTGGGCCTTCTTCAGCGTCTCCTGGGCCTTCATCAGCATATCCTGCGGTTCCTGTGCCTCATCTTAGTCCCGTGGAGATTAGGAGTAGGAAAAGGAGGAGAGGACCTCTTTGCCCTGCAGAAGGTGTGGCATTGAAGAGATTGCCGGATAACTCTTACATGGCTAGGGACAACACGAAGTGGCACTCAGAGCCAAACCCAACAATGCCACCAATCTTGAAGATTGACCAGTTTGACAGTGCCGGTCCTACCATGGCTGTCTTCGGGTGTAGGACTCCTGCTGAAGTGTTTGACAAATTTTTGACAAATATAATGCTTGCAGAAGTGGTCATCCACACCAACGAAAAAATCCTAACCCTACGGAACAAATACAAGCGGCAAAACGACCCCACCTTCAAGGATGTGACCCTCATGGAGTTACCTGCCTTCCTTGGGATCCTCATCATGACAGGGGCACGGAAGGACAATCATCTGACAGCGGAAGAGATGTTCTCTAAGTCTCTAGGATGTCCCTTCTACAGGAGCATCATGAGTGAGCGCCGCTTCGCCTTTATTCAGAGGGCCCTACGTTTTGACAGCATTGCCACGAGGGAGGAGCGTGTGACACATGACAAATTTGCTCCCATAAGGAATTTGTGGGACCAGGTCATTGCCAATTGCATTGCCAACTATGAACCCAGTGGGCATCTCACTGTGGATGAGCAGCTCCTCGGCTTCAGGGGACGGTGCCGTTTCAGGATGTACATCCCGAATAAACCAGCAAAGTAAGTAAAAAGCTTTACATATATATATATATATATATATATATATATATATATATATATATATATATATATATTTATATATATATATATATATATATATATATATATATATATATATATATATATATATATATATATATATATATATATATATATATATATATATATATATATATATATATATATATATATATATATATATATATATATATATATATATATATATTATATATATATATATATATATATATATATATATATATATATATATATATATATATATATATATATATATATATATATATATATATATATATATATATATATATATATATATATATATATATATATATATATATATATATATATATATATATATATATATATATATCTATATGTGTGTATATATATGATAGATAGATATATATGCAATATTTTTAATTTTTTTGATATATATGCAATTTTTAAATTTTTTTTATAGGTCTAGTTTTGTTTTCTTTATATTTATTGTTTCTTTTATTTTGTTTTCTTTATATTTATAGTTTCTTTTATTTTGTTTTCTTTATATTTATTGTTTCTTTTATTTTGTTTTCTTTATATTTATTGTTTCTTTTATTTTGTTTTCTTTAAATTCATTGTTTCTTTTATTTTGTTTTCTTTATATTTGTTGTTTCTTTTATTTTATGGCATGTGATGCAGACACTTTCTACATGTGCAATGCCATTCCCTACCTGGGCAAGGGAACTACCAATACAAGTACGCCCTTGGGAGAATACTTCACGTTGGAGCTAACCCGACCCTTCAGGATGGCTGGGCGTATTGTTACGACGGACAACTGGTTTACTTCCCTGCCACTAGCCAAGGCTCTCCGTGAACGTGGGAAGCATTTAGTTGGTACTATTCATCCAAAACCGTACCTGCCTACTGTGTTGCTGTCAACGCCCATGGAATTAGGCGAATCTGTTGCCACGTATAATTACAAGGACAAGGTCACCGTTTTGTGCCAACGTGTCAAGCCGACGAAAAGGATCCAGATTCTTTCCACAGTTCATCACAATCCCACAGTTATTGAGGATCATAAAAGTCACATGCACATGTTTTATAATGCCACAAAGGGAGGAGTTGACACGTTCGATCAGATATGTTCTTCCCTGACCTGCAGCAGGAAGACCCGGAGGTGGCCCGTATGTGTCTTCTATGGGATTATCAATCTTGTTGTGAATAATTCCTTTTTTATCCACCAAAATTTGCCTGACAACACCTTGTATAACAGGAGGCAATTTTCTGCGGAATTGGCCATGGAACTCGCCCGTGATGCAGCACTTTCAAGACTTGCAAACAAGAGGTACCTCCCAAGGGACTTGACTTACCTCATTTGCTCTGTTTTTGCGGTACAAGAGCCCGAAAACGAGAGTCCAGACACTCCAAAACGAAGTGAGAAGCACAACAGATGCTCTCTCTGCCCTTCTTCTTCTAATGTCAGGACCAAGCTTTTGTGTGGCAAGTGCTATAAGCCTGTTTGTAACTCCCATGTCAACTACACCTGCGACCAGTGCCAACTCAAGTAGTAAGTTTCACGAATTATTTTTCTTACCCGTTTATACTTACTAAAAACAATTTTTAACCTTTTTGCTGTCATCTAGGGTCATCATAGATTATTTATTTACCATTTTATTGCATATACATCAATTATTAGTACTCTTACTAGATATGCCTTTCTTTTACGTCAATGGCGCACGGTATGTGTTACATTTGAACTAAGCTTTTGCCCAGTTTATATTAACTATATATAATTCCTAAGGTTTTGCCATCATCTGGGATCATTGTGGATGACTTTTGGAAAAATTCATCCAAATATAATAAGTATTACCACTATAAATATAGCATTCCTTTCACACAAATATTTTGTAGTGATTTTGCGTATACAAAAATTAACCGCTTTTTCTTTTCTTTACAGATCTTGCAGTTTTGCTGATATCGGCGATTTTTTTACGTCAAGTTGTGCACACAGGACTCTAGTTGCAGCACCCAAGTGGTTTTTTGTTCATTGTTTTATTTTAAAGTGTCCAGTGCAAGTTATTTAGGAAAAATTGTATTTTTATACTTATTTTCGTATTTATGTAAGTACAGTGTTATTTTATATTCAAAGTTTTTTTTTCTCCTACACCAGTAGAAAGTAGACTCTTTAAACTAGTAAACTATGAAAAAAATTGTAAATTGGTATCCTCCCGTTAACCCCCCCGAAAGGGAGTGTAACACATATGACACCACTCTACCTGTTACGGGCGGGTTTGGCCACGCTACCTGTCCAGGGTTAATGGGGCTGATTTTCAAACTATGGGTTTCCTGGGGGCTGATTTTGAAACTTTGGGTTTTCAGGGGGTTGATTTCAAAACTTTTGGTTTTAAGGGGGCTGATTTCCAAACTGGGTTTTCCAGGGGTCTGATATTCAAACTTTTGGTTTTCAAGGGGCTGATTCCCAAACTTTTGGTTTTCCTGAGGACATATTTTTAAACTTTGGGTTTCCCAAGGGGATGATTTTCAAAGATTGGGTTTTCCAGGGGATGATTTTCATACTTTGGATTTCCTGGGGGATGATTTTCAAACTTTTGGTTTCCTGGTGGCTTATTTTCAAACTGTGGGTTTTCATGGGGCTGATTTTCAAACTTTTGGTTTTCCAGGGGCTGGTTTTCAAACTTTTGTTTCCCACAAGGCTCATTTTAATACTGTGGGTTTCCTGGGGGCTGATTTTCAAACTTTGGGTTGTCAGGGGGCTGATTTTCAAACTTTGGGTTTCCTGGGGGCTGATTTTCAAACTTTTGGTTTCCTGGTGGCTTATTTTCAAACAGTGGGTTTTCATGGGGCTGATTTTCCAACTTTGGGTTTCCTGGGGGCTGATTTTCAATCTTTTGGTTTTCAGGGGGCTGATTTTCAAACTTTGGGTTTTCAGGGGGCTGTTTTTCAAACTTTTGGTTTTCAGGGGGCTGATTTTCAAACTTTGGTTTTCCAAGGGGCCGATTTTCAAACTTTGGTTTTCACGGGGCTGATTTTCAAACTTTTGGTTTCAAGGGGCAAATTTTCAAACTTTTGATTTTCAAGGGGCTGATTTTCGAACTTTAGGTTTTCAAGGGGCTGATTTTCAAACTTTTGATTTTCAAGGGGCTGATTTTCGAACTTTGGGTTTCCTTGGGGCCGATTTTTAAACTTTTCGTTTTCAGAGGGCTGATTTTCAAACTTTTGGTTTTCAAGGGGGTGATTTTCAAACTTTTGTTTCCCTGGGGCTGATTTTACTATTTTGGGTTTCCTGGGGGCTGATTTTCAAACTTTTGCTTTTCAGAGGGCAGAATTTCAAACTTGGTTTTCTAGGGGGTTGATCTTCAAACTTTTGGTTTCCTGGGGCTGATTTTCATAAATCGGGTTTCCTTGGGGCTGATTTTCATAATTTTTGTTTTCAGGGGGCTTATTTTCAAACTTGTTTTTCCAGGGGCTGATTTTCAAACTTTGGATTTTCCAGGGGGCAGATTTTCGAACTTTGGGTTACCAGGGGCTTATTTTCAAACTTTTGGTTTTCAGGGGGCTTATTTTCAAAATTTGGGTTTCCTTGGCGCTGATTTTCAAAATTTTGTTTATCAGGGGGCTTATTTGCAAACTTTTGTTTTTTCAGGGGCTAATTTTCAAACTTTGGATTTTCCAGGGGGCTGATTTTTTAACTTTGGGTTACCGGGGGGCTGATTTTCAAACTTTTGGTTTTCAGGGGGCTGATTTTCAAATTTTGGGTTTTCCAAGGGGCTGATTTTCAAACTTTTGGTTTCCTGGGGACTGATTTTCAAACTTTTGGTTTCTGGGGGCTGATTTTCAAACTTTTGATTTTCAGGTGGCTGATTTTAAAACTGGGTTTTCAGAGGGTGAATTTTAAACTTTTGGTTTTCTGGGGCCTGATCATTAAACTCTGGGTTTTCAAGGGGCTGATATTCAAACTTTTGGTTTTCAGGGGCTGATTTTCATACTTTTGGTTTCCAAGGGGGCTGATTTTCAAATCATGGGTTTCCTGGAGGATGATTTTAAAACTTTTGGTTTCCTGGGTGCTGATTTTAAAACTTTTGGTTTTAAGGAGGCTGATTTCCAAACTTGGTTTTCCAGGGGTCTGGTATTCAAACTTTTGTTTTTAAAGGGGCTGATTTTCAAACTTTTGGTTTTCCTGAAGACATATTTTCAAACTTTGGGTTTCCTGACGGCTGATTTTGAAACTTCTGGTTTCCAGAGGGCTGATTATCAAACTTTTGGTTCCCTAGGGGGCTGATTTTCAAACTTTTGGTTTCCTGAGGGCTGATTTTCAAACATTGGGTTTTCCAGGGGCTTTTTTTAAAACTGGATTTCTTGGTGGATGATTTTCAATTTGGGTTTTCCGGGCCTGATTTTTTAAACTTTTGGTTTTCAGGGGGCTGATTTTCGAACTGGGTTTTCAGGGGGCTGTTTTCAAACCTTTGGTTTTCAGGGGACTGATTTTCAAACTCTGGGTTTTCCAAGGGGCGGTTTTTCAAACTTTCGGTTTTCAGGGGGCTGATTTTCAAACTTTTGATTTTCAAGGGGTTGATTTTCGACCTTTGGGTTTCCTTGGGGCCGATTTTCAAACTAGGTTTTCAGAGGGCTGATTTTCAAACTTTTGGTTTTCCAAGAGCCTGATTTTCAAACTTTTGGTTTCCTGGGGCTTATTTTCATACTTTGGGTTTCCTGGGGGCTGATTTTTAAACTTTTGGTTTTCACGGGGATGATTTTCAAACTTGGTTTTTCAGAGGCCGATTTATAAACTGGATTTTCCAGGAAGCTGAATTTCAAACTTGGGTTTTCACAGCGGGATGATTTTCAAACTTTGGGTTTTCAGGGGGCTGATTTTCATATTTTGGGATTTCCAAGGGGCTGATTTTCAAACATTTGCTTTCCTGGGGTCTGATTTCCAAACTTTTGGTTTTCAGGGGGCTGATTTTTAATTTTTTTATTTTACAGGGGGCTGATTTTCAAACTTTTGGTTTCCCGAGGGGCTGATTTTCAAACTTTTGGTTTCCTCTACCACTCATTTTCAAACTTTGGGTTTCTTTGGGGCTGATTTGCAGACTTTTGGTTTTCCAGGGGGCTGATTTTCAAACTTTGGGTTTTCCATGGGCTGATTTTCTAACTTTGGGTTTCTTGGGGGCTCATTTTCAATTTTTGGGTTTCCTGGGGGCTAATTTTCAACCTTTTTTTTCAGGTGTCGGATTTTCAAACTATTGGTTTGTCAGGGGGCTGATTTTCCAACTTCCGGTTTTCCAGGGTGCCAATTTTGAAAACTTTGGGTTTTCCAGGGGGCTGATTTCCAAACTGAGTTTTCTAGGGGCTGATTTTCAATTTTTGGGTTTTCAGGGGCTGATTTTAAAACTTTGGGTTTTGTGGGGGCTGATTTTCAAACTTTGAGTTTACTGGGGGCTAATTTTCAAACTTTAGGTTTTCAGGGGGCTGATTTTCCAACTTTGGGTTTTCAGGGCCTGATTTTCAAACTTTTGGTTTTCAGGGGGCTGATTTTCAAACTTTGGGTTTTCAGGGGGCTGTTTGAAAACTTTTGGTTTCCTGGGGCTGATTTTCATACTTTGGTTTCCTGGGGGCTGATTTTTAAACTTTTGGTTTTCAAGGGGCTGATTTTCGAACTTTTGGTTTTTCAGGTTCTTATTTATAAACTTTGAATTTTCCAGGGGGCTGATTTTCAAAATTGGGTTTTCACAGGGGACTGATTTTCAAACTTTGGGTTTTTGGGTGCTGATTTTCAAATTTTGGGTTTTCCAATGGGCTGATTTTCAAACTTTTGGTTTCCTGGGGGCTGATTTTCAAACTTTTGGTTTTCAAGGGACTGATTTCCAAACTTTGGGTTTTCAGGGGGCTGATTCTCAAACTTTTGTTTGTCAGGGGGCTGATTCTCAAACTTTTGTTTGTCAGGGGGCTTATATTCAAACTTTTGGTTTCCAAGGGGCTGATTTTCAAACTTTTGGTTTTCCTGAGGACATATTTTTGAACTTTAGGTTTCCTGGGGCTGATTTTTGAACTTCTGGTTTCCAGGGGGCTGATTATCAAACTTTTGGTTCTCCAGGGGGCTGATTTTCAAACTTTTGGTTTCCTGAGGGCTGATTTTCAAACATTGGGTTTTCCAGGGGCTTATTTCAAAACTGGGTTTCCTGGTGGATGATTTTCAAACTCGGTTTCCAGGGCCTGATTTTCAAACTTTTGGTTTTCAGGGGGCTGATTTTCAAACTTTGGGTTTTCAGGGGGCTGTTTTCAAACTTCTGGTTTTCAGGGGACTGATTTTCAATTGCTGGGTTTTCCAAGAGGCTGTTTTTCAAACTTTTGGTTTTCAGGGGTTGATTTTCTAAATTTTGGTTTTCAAGGGGTTGATTTTCGAACTTTGGGTTTCCTTGGGGCCGATTTTCAAACTAGATTTTCAGAAGGCTGATTTTCAAACTTTTGGTTTTCAAGGGGCCTGATTTTCAAACATTTGGTTTCCTTTTCATACTTTGTGTTCCCTGGGGGCTGATTTTTAAACTTTTGGTTTTCAGGGGGATGATTTTTAAACGTGGTTTTTCAGAGGCCGATTTATAAACTTTGGATTTTCCAGGAAGCTGAATTTCAAACTTAGGTTCTCACAGGGAGATGAATTTCAAAATTTGGATTTTCAGGGAGCTGATTTTCAAATTTCGGGATTTCCAAGGGGCTGATTTCCAAACATTTGCTTTCCAGGGGTCTGATTTCCAAACTTTTGGTTTTCAGGGGGCTGATTTTCAAACTTTTGGTTTTTAGGGGGCTGATTTTCAAACTTTTGTTTGTCAGGGGGCTGATTTTCAAACTTTAAGTTTTCAATGGGCTGATTTCAAAACTTTGGGTTTTCCAGGGCGCTGTTTTTCAAACTTTGGGTTTCCTGGGGGGGGGAAATTAGAATCTGGGTTTCAAGGGGGCTGATTCTCAAACTTTTGGTTTTCCAGGGGGCTGAATTTCAAACTTTGGGTTTCCTGGGGGCTGATTTTCAAACTTTAGGTTTTCAGGTGGCTGATTTTCTAACATGGGGTTTCCTGGGGGCTGATTTTCAATATTTTGGTTTTCCAGGGGCTGATTTTCTAACTTTGGGTTTCCAGGGGGCTGTTTTTCAAACTTTTGGTTTTCAGGGGGCTGATTTTCAATCTTTTGGTTTTCTGGGGGCTGATTTTCCAACTTTGGGTTTTCAGGGGGCTGATTTTCAAACTTTAGGTTTTCAGGTGGCTGATTTTCTAACATGGGGTTTCCTGGGGGCTGATTTTCAATATTTTGGTTTTCCAGGGGCTGATTTTCTAACTTTGGGTTTCCAGGGGGCTGTTTTTCAAACTTTTGGTTTTCAGGGGGCTGATTTTCAATCTTTTGGTTTTCTGGGGGCTGATTTTCCAACTTTGGGTTTTCAGGGGGGGTGATTTTCATACTTTGGGTTTCCTAGGGGCTGATTTTTGAACTTTTGGTTTTAAGAGGGCTGATTTTCAAATTTTTGGTTTTCCAGGGGGCTGATTTTCAAACTTTTGTTTTTTCAGGGGCTAATTTTCAAACTTTGGATTTTCCAGGGGGCTGATTTTTTAACTTTGGGTTACCGGGGGGCTGATTTTCAAACTTTTGGTTTTCAGGGGGCTGATTTTCAAATTTTGGGTTTTCCAAGGGGCTGATTTTCAAACTTTTGGTTTCCTGGGGACTGATTTTCAAACTTTTGGTTTCTGGGGGCTGATTTTCAAACTTTTGATTTTCAGGTGGCTGATTTTAAAACTGGGTTTTCAGAGGGTGAATTTCCAAACTTTGGGTTTCTTGGGGGCAGATTTTCCAACTTTGGGTTCCTGGGGGCTGATTTTCAAACTTTGAGTGATTTCAGGTGCTTATTTTAAAACTTTCGGTTTTTCAGGGGGCTGATTTTCAAACTTTTAATTTCCTGGGGCTTATTTTCAAACTTTGGGTTTTCCAGGGGGCTGATTTTCAAAGCATGGGTTTCCTGGAGGATGATTTTAAAACTTCGGGTTTCCTGGGTGCTGATTTTAAAACTTTTGGTTTTAAGGAGGCTGATTTCCAAACTTGGTTTTCCAGGGGTCTGGTATTCAAACTTTTGTTTTTAAAGGGGCTGATTTTCAAACTTTTGGTTTTCCTGAGGACATATTTTTAAACTTTGGGTTTCCTGACGGCTGATTTTGAAACTTCTGGTTTCCAGAGGGCTGATTATCAAACTTTTGGTTCCCTAGGGGGCTGATTTTCAAACTTTTGGTTTCCTGAGGGCTGATTTTCAAACATTGGGTTTTCCAGGGGCTTATTTTAAAACTGGATTCCTTGGTGGATGATTTTCAATTTGGGTTTTCAGGGCCTGATTTTTCGAACTTTTGGTTTTCAGGGGGCTGATTTTCAAACTGGGTTTTCAGTGGGCTGTTTTCAAACCTTTGGTTTTCCGGGGACTGATTTTCAAACTCTGGGTTTTCCAAGGGGCTGTTTTTCAAACTTTCGGTTTTCAGGGGGCTGATTTTCAAACTTTTGATTTTCAAGGGGGTTGATTTTCGAACTTTGGGTTTCCTTGGGGCTGATTTTCAAACTAGGTTTTCAGAGGGCTGATTGTCAAACTTTTGGTTTTCCAAGAGCCTGATTTTCAAACTTTTGGTTTCCTGGGGCTTATTTTCATACTATGGGTTTCCTGGGGGCTGATTTTCTAAATTTTGGTTTTCAAGGGGCTGATTTTCAAACTTTGGATTTTCAAGGGGTTGATTTTCGAACTTTGGGTTTCCTTGGGGCTGATTTTCAAACTAGATTTTCAGAAGGCTGATTTTCAAACTTTTGGTTTTCAAGGGGCCTGATTTTCAAACATTTGGTTTCCTGGGGCTTATTTTCATACGTTGTGTTTCCTAGGGGCTGATTTTTAAACTTTTGGTTTTCAGGGGGATGATTTTCAAACGTGGTTTTTCAGAGGCCGATTTATAAACTTTGGATTTTCCAGGAAGCTGAATTTCAAACTTAGGTTCTCACAAGGAGATGAATTTCAAAATTTGGATTTTCAGGGAGCTGATTTTCAAATTTTGGGATTTCCAAGGGGCTGATTTCCAAACATTTGCTTTCCAGGGGTCTGATTTCCAAACTTTTGGTTTTCAGGGGGCTGATTTTCAAACTTTTGGTTTTTAGGGGGCTGATTTTCAAACTTTTGTTTGTCAGGGAGCTGATTTTCAAACTTTAAGTTTTCAATGGGCTGATTTCAAAACTTTGGGTTTTCCAGGGCGCTGATTTTCAAACTTTGGGTTTCTTGGGGGGGGGGAATTTAGACTGTGTTTCAAGGGGGCTGATTCTCAAACTTTTGGTTTTCCAGGGGGCTGAATTTCAAACTTTGGGTTTTCCAGGGTTCTGATTTTCGAACCTTGGGTTTTGTGGGGTCTGATTTTCAAACTTTGGGTTTCCTGGGGGCTGATTTTCAAACTTTAGGTTTTCAGGTGGCTGATTTTCTAACATGGGGTTTCCTGGGGGCTGATTTTCAATATTTTGGTTTTGCAGGGGCTGATTTTCTAACTTTAGGTTTCCAGGGGGCTGTTTTTCAAACTTTTGGTTTTCAGGGGGCTGATTTTCAATCTTTTGGTTTTCTGGGGGCTGATTTTCCAACTTTGGGTTTTCAGGGGGGGTTGATTTTCATACTTTGGGTTTCCTAGGGGCTGAATTTTAAACTTTTGGTTTTAAGAGGGCTGATTTTCAAAATTTTGGTTTTCCAGGGGGCTGATTTTCAAACTTTTGGTTTTCCAGGGGCCTGATTTTCAAACTTTTGGTTTCCTGGGGCTTATTTTCATACTTTGGGTTTCTTGGTCTCTGATTTTTAAACTTTTGGTTTTCATGGGGATGATTTTCAAACTTGGTTTTTCAGAGGCCGGTTTATAAACTTTGGATTTTCCAGGAAGCTGAATTTCAAACTTGGGTTTTCACAGGGGGATGATTTTCAAACTGGGTTTTCAGGGGGCTGATTTTCAAATTTTGGGATTTCCAAGGGGCTGATTTCCAAACATTTGCTTTCCTGGGGTCTGATTTCCAAACTTTTGGTTTTCAGGGGGCTGATTTTCAAATTTTTTTATTTTACAGGGGGCTGATTTTCAAACTTTTGGTTTCCTGGGGGCTGATTTTCAAACTTTTGGTTTCCTGTACTGCTCATTTTCAAACTTTGGGTTTCCTTTGGGCTGATTTTCAGACTTTTGGTTTTCCAGGGGGCTGATTTTCAAATTTGGGTTTTCCATGGGCTGATTTTCTAACTTTGGGTTTCTTGGGGGCTCATTTTCAATTTTTGGGTTTCTTGGGGGCTAATTTTCAAACTTTTTTTCAGGAGTCGGATTTTCAAACTATTGGTTTGTCAGGGGGCTGATTTTAAAACTTTCGGTTTTGCAGGGTGCCGATTTTGAAAACTTTGGGTTTTCCAGGGGGCTGATTTCCAAACTGAGTTTTCCAGGGGGTTGATTTTCAATTTTTGAGTTTTCAGGGGGCTGATTTTGAAACTTTGGGTTTTCTGGGGGCTGATTTTCAAACTTTGAGTTTACTGGGGGCTAATTTTCAAACTTTTGGGTTTTCAGGGGGCTGATTTTCCAACTTTGGGTTTTCAGGGCCTGATTTTCAAACTTTTGGTTTTTCAGGGGGCTGATTTTAAAACTTTGGGTTTTCAGGGAGCTGTTTTAAAACTTTTGGTTTCCTGGGGCTGATTTTCATTCTTTGGGTTTCCTGTGGGCTGATTTTTAAACTTTTGGTTTTAAAGGGGTTGATTTTTGAACTTTTGGTTTTTCAGGGTCTTATTTATAAACTTTGGATTTTCTAGGGGGCTGATTTTCAAACTTGGGTTTTCAAAGGGGGCAGATTTTCAAACTTTCGGTTTTTGGGGGCTGATTTTCAAATTTTGGCTTTTCCAATGGGCTGATTTTCAAACTTTTGGTTTTCTGGGGGCTGATTTTCAAACTTTTGGTTTTCAGGAGACTGATTTTCAAACTTTGGGTTTTCAGGGGGCTGATTCTCAAACTTTTGTTTGTCAGAGGGCTGATATTCAAACTAAGTTTTCAAGGGGCTGATTTCAAAACTTTGGGTTTTCCAGGGGGCTGATTTTAAACTTTGGGTTTCCTGAGGGCTGATTTTCATCTCTCGGTTTCCAGGGGTCTGATTCTCAAACTTTTGGTATCTCAGGGGGCTGAATTTCAAACTTTGGGTTTTCCAGGGGGCTGATTTTCAAACTTTGGGTTTCCTGGGAACTGATTTTCAAACTTTGGGTTTTCAGGGGGCTGATTTTCAAATTTTTGGTTTCCTTGGGGCTGATTTTCAAACTTTTGGTTTCTTGGGGGCTAATTTTCAAACTGTTGGTTTTCAGGAGGCTGATTTTAAAACTTTGGGTTTCCTGGGGGCTGATTTTAAATCTTTTGGTTTTCAGGGGGCTGATTTTCAAACTATGCGTTTTCAGGGGGCTGTTCTTCAAAATTTTGGTTTTCAGGTGGCTGATTTTCAAACTCTGGGTTTTCCAAGGGGCCGATTTTCAAACTTTGGTTTTCACGGGGCTGATTTTCAAACTTTTGGTTGTCAAGGGGCTGATTTTTAAAATTTTGATTTTCAAGGGGCCGATTTACGAACTTTAGGTTTCCAAGGGGCTGATTTTCAAACTTTTGATTTTCAAGGGGCTGATTTTCGAACTTTGGGTTTCCTTGGGGCCGATTTTTTAACTTCTGGTTTTCAGAGGGCTGATTTTCAAACTTTTGGTTTTCCAGGGGCTGATTTTCAAACTTTCGTTTCCCTGTGGCTGATTTTCATATTTTGGGTTTCCTGGGGCTGATTTTCAAACTTTTGGTTTTCAGAGGGATCGAATTTCAAACTTTTGGGTTTTTAGGGGCTGATTTTCAAACTTTTGGTTTCCTGGGGCTGATTTTCATTATTTGGGTTTCCTTGGGGCTGATTTTCAAAATTTTGTTTTTCAGGGAGCTTATTTTCAAACTTTTGTTTTTTCAGGGGCAGATTTTCAAACTTTGGATTTTCCAGGGGGCTGATTTTCGAACTTTGGGTTACCGGGGGGCTGATTTTCAAACTTTTGGTTTTCAGGGGGCTGATTTTCAAATTTTGGGTTTTCCAAGGGGCTGATTTTCAAACTTTTTGTTTTCTGGGGACTGATTTTCAAACTTTTGGTTTCCGGGGGCTGATTTTCAAACTTTTGATTTTCAGGTGGCTGATTTTAAAACTGGGTTTTCAGAGGGTGAATTTTCAAACTTTGGGTTTCCTGGGTGCAGATTTTCCCACTTTGGGTTTCCTGCGGGCTGATTTTCAAACTTTTTGTTTTTTCAGGTACTTATTTTAAAACTTTCGGTTTTTCAGGGGGCTGATTTTCAAACTTTGGGTCTTGTGGGTGCTAATTTTCAAAATTTGGGATTTCCAGGGGCTGATTTCCAAACTTTGGGTTTTCCAGGGGGATGATATTCAAACTTTGGGTTTGTGGGGGGATGATTTTCAAACATTGTGGGTCTTGGGGCTGATTTTTAAACTTTTGGTTCCCTGGGGGCTGATCATCAAACTCTGGGTTTTCAAGGGGCTGATTTTCAAACTTTTGGTTTTCAGGGGCTGATTTTCATACTTTTTTTTCAAGGGGGCTGATTTTCAAACTTTTAATTTCTTTGGGCATATTTTCAAACTTTGGGTTTTCCAGGGGGCTTATTTTCAAAGTATGGGTTTCCTGGAGGATGATTTTAAAACTTCGGGTTTCCTGGGGGATGATTTCCAAACTTCTTGTTTTAACCCTGGATAGGTAGCGTGGTGTTGGATTTGGCCGAGACGCGGCGCAAAAACTCGTTTTTTCGTTCCTGCGCATAGACGCCTTGCAGGCTCTGGCCTGTCTACCCAGGAGCCGTTAGTTGCTCACCAGCTTCATCGCAGAAAACATTCGCCACTTCTCTACTCTGACGCATTCGTCAGATATCGGCCTCCAAAGTTGGAATTGTTGCATATTAGCAACTACGTTACCGTAACAGGGGTATGTCACGCATACGGAAACATTTTGTATTTTACATTACTGTATTATTATTTAGTGAAATAATGTAATTGTGTCTATCGGAACATATCAGTGAATGGTGTAGGTACTTGTGTAATAATTAGAATAGTAATATTACATGTTTAAAACAAATGACGTAATATGTCATGTTGGTTGGAAGAGCTGGCCGTGAGATTTGCTATGGTCAACTCAAATTGTAAACAGGATGTAAGATGCTAAGTTGTCATTCTTTCTTAGTGTCAACACATTGTCTCTTCGTGTGAAAGTTTGTGACGTCACCGGATGCAGGTGTCTTCCGATTCCGTCACTTAGCCAAATTAAAGCAAGTGTACGATATTTGGGATATCAGTAATTTGTTCAGTTCATATCTAAACTTCACCAGAATTGGTCATGTGGACCAACACAGCTTCCTCCAGTGATGGAGATGTTTAACTCAGTTGTTATTCACAATAAAACTTAAAAACTACTAAAATGTGTTCAGTAAACCATTCAAATACATTTGAAAACAACTCATACTCAAATGTGTGCTTAAGACAGTAGCACACCAATACTTGTACCAATCGCCATTTTGTTTTGAAAGCAGCAAAAATATGATTTTGAGGCTAATTTCTAATTTTCTATTTTTTCCTGTTTTCAGATTTTCAGCATGGCGAAGAAATATCTCAAGGAGGAGGAGTTTTTAGAGCTCCTTTCCGTCAGTAGTGATGAAGAAGAGCCTTTGACCCTTACCTTTGAAGAAGACACTATCCAAGACGACCTGGTCGACAATGAAACTTTGCTGCGTGAGGAAAACGAGGATCAACTTTTGGCTGCTGAAGTAGCGGAAACAGCGCATGAAGAGAGACATGATTTTGCTGTCTCGCACGCAGTTCGTCTTGATTCCGTTGTTCCTGTGACTCCTGTGCCTTCTTCAGCGTCTCCTGGGCCTTCTTTAGCGTATCCTGGGCCTTCTTCAGCGTATCCTGGGCCTTCTTCAGCGTCTCCTGGGCCTTCTTCAGCGTCTCCTGGGCCTTCTTCAGCATATCCTGCGGTTCCTGTGCCTCATCTTAGTCCCGTGGAGATTAGGAGTAGGAAAAGGAGGAGAGGACCTCTTTGCCCTGCAGAAGGTGTGGCATTGAAGAGATTGCCGGATAACTCTTACATGGCTAGGGACAACACGAAGTGGCACTCAGAGCCAAACCCAACAATGCCACCAATCTTGAAGATTGACCAGTTTGACAGTGCCGGTCCTACCATGGCTGTCTTCGGGTGTAGGACTCCTGCTGAAGTGTTTGACAAATTTTTGACAAATATAATGCTTGCAGAAGTGGTCATCCACACCAACGAAAATATCCTAACCCTACGGAACAAATACAAGTGGCAAAACGACCCCACCTTCAAGGATGTGACCCTCATGGAGTTACGTGCCTTCCTTGGGATCCTCATCCTGACAGGGGCACGGAAGGACAATCATCTGACAGCGGAAGAGATGTTCTCTAAGTCTCTAGGATGTCCCTTCTACAGGAGCATCATGAGTGAGCGCCGCTTCGCCTTTATTCAGAGGGCCCTACGTTTTGACAGCATTGCCACGAGGGAGGAGCGTGTGACACATGACAAATTTGCTCCCATAAGGAATTTGTGGGACCAGGTCATTGCCAATTGCATTGCCAACTATGAACCCAGTGGGCATCTCACTGCGGATGAGCAGCTCCTCGGCTTCAGGGGACGGTGCCGTTTCAGGATGTACATCCCGAATAAACCAGCAAAGTAAGTAAAAAGCTTTATATATATATATATATATATATATATATATATATATATATATATATATATATATATATATATATGTTAGGTTGTTTGACTGTCAAACAACCTAGTTTAAATTTTTCTATTTTTAACTGCCCTCTTTTTCTTTATCAAGGCGGATGTCTTGTTTACTTTTGGCACGTTGTGAGTGACTAGCTTTAGTCAGGTTTGGGATGCCAGAAGGATCATTTCTCGTGATGCAGTCGAGAAAGAGCAGCAGTCCCAGCTTTGGAGTATCTCCTAGTTGGTGATGACTTGTCCTTAACCTAGTCCTCGAGGTCGAGATGGATTTGAAGAGTTATTCTTCGGTAGCAGCAAAGTGGCTGCTGTATCGACACTGGCGTGGTTGTTCCCGTAATGTTCGATGGACGTCCTCGAGGATCAGGGATTGTTTATGAATGTTTGTATGTTGGAGGAACCAGTGTAATTATGAGGAGATTCTTTTATTAATTTTTCATTGCTGCGGTTTACGGTGTTTTTGTTATTGAATTCTGTTAATTGTTTCTCATTTACTTTAACTTTGAGTTGTATGTATTTTAAACTTTGAATTTTAATCTGAATTTGTGGTAACGATCATTTATGTCTCTGTGCTTCCCAATACCTGAACTCATTGTAATTATTGTATATACTTGTAATTATTGTATAATTTTTTGTAAAATAAACTAGGTTAAGGTACTTAAGTGTTTTCTGTTTTACCCACCCCTTTGGTTGTTGCAGTCCATTGGTTCATTCCAGTCCCAATTCTTTTAGTATTTTTGAAGAACCTGTTGAACCATTAAGGCGGTTCATAACATATATATATATATATATATATATATATATATATATATATATATATATATATAAATATATATATATATATATATATATATATATATATATAAATATATATATATATATATATATATATATATATATATATATATATATATATACATATATATATATATATATATATATATATATATATATATATATATATATATATATATATATATATGTGTGTGTTTGTGTATATATATGATAGATAGATATATATATGCAATATTTTTAATTTTTTTGATATTTATGCAATTTTTTAAAAAAATTTTATAGGTCTACTTTTGTTTTCTTTATATTTATTGTTTCTTTTATTTTATTCTATTTATATTTATTGTTTCTTTTATTTTGTTTTCTTTATATTTATTGTTTCTTTTATTTTGTTTTCTTTATATTTATTGTTTCTTTTATTTTGTTTTCTTTAAATTTATTGTTTCTTTTATTTTGTTTTCTTTATATTTGTTGTTTCTTTTATTTTATGGCATGTGATGCAGACACTTTCTACATGTGCAATGCCATTCCCTACCTGGGCAAGGGAACTACCAATACAAGTACGCCCTTGGGAGAATACTTCACGTTGGAGCTAACCCGACCCTTCAGGAAGGCTGGGCGTATTGTTACGACGGACAACTGGTTTACTTCCCTGCCACTAGCCAAGGCTCTCCGTGAACGTGGGATGCATTTAGTTGGTACTATTCGTCCAAAACCGTACCTGCCTACTGTGTTGCTGTCAACGCCCATGGAATTAGGCGAATCTGTTGCCACGTATAATTACAAGGACAAGGTCACCGTTTTGTGCCAACGTGTCAAGCCGACGAAAAGGATCCAGATTCTTTCCACAGTTCATCACAATCCCACAGTTATTGAGGATCATAAAAGTCACATGCACATGTTTTATAATGCCACAAAGGGAGGAGTTGACACGTTCGATCAGATATGTTCTGCCCTGACCTGCAGCAGGAAGACCCGGAGGTGGCCCGTATGTGTCTTCTATGGGATTATCAATCTTGTTGTGAATAATTCCTTTTTTATCCACCAAAATTTGCCTGACAACACCTTGTATAACAGGAGGCAATTTTCTGCGGAATTGGCCATGGAACTCGCCCGTGATGCAGCACTTTCAAGACTCGCAAACAAGAGGTACCTCCCAAGGGACTTGACTTACCTCATTTGCTCTGTTTTTGCGGTACAAGAGCCCGAAGACGAGAGTCCAGACACTCCAAAACGAAGTGAGAAGCACAACAGATGCTCTCTCTGCCCTTCTTCTTCTAATGTCAGGACCAAGCTTTTGTGTGGCAAGTGCCATAAGCCTGTTTGTAACTCCCATGTCAACTACACCTGCGACCAGTGCCAACTCAAGTAGTAAGTTTCACGAATTATTTTTCTTACCCGTTTATACTTACTAAAAACAATTTTTAACCTTTTTGCTGTCATCTAGGGTCATCATAGATTATTTATTTACCATTTTATTGCATATACATCAATTATTAGTACTCTTACTAGATATGCCTTTCTTTTACGTCAATGGCGCACGGTATGTGTTACATTTGAACTAAGCTTTTGCCCAGTTTATATTAACTATATATAATTCCTAAGGTTTTGCCATCATCTGGGATCATTGTAGATGACTTTTGGAAAAATTCATCCAAATATAATAAGTATTACCACTATAAATATAGCATTCCTTTCACACAAATATTTTGTAGTGATTTTGCGTATACAAAAATTAACCGCTTTTTCTTTTCTTTACAGATCTAGCAGTTTTGCTGATATCGGCGATTTTTTTACGTCAAATTGTCCACACAAGACTCTAGTTGCAGCCCCCAAGTGGTTTTTTGTTCATTGTTTTATTTTAAAGTGTCCAGTGCAAGCTATATAGGAAAAATTGTATTTTTATACTTATTTTCGTATTTATGTAAGTACAGTGTTATTTTATATTCAAAGTTTTTTTTTCTCCTACACCAGTAGAAAGTAGACTCTTTAAACTAGTAAACTATGAAAAAAAAAATTGTAAATTGGTATCCTCCCGTTAACCCCCCCGAAAGGGAGTGTAACACATATGACACCACTCTACCTGTTACGGGCGGGTTTGGCCACGCTACCTGTCCAGGGTTAATGGGGCTGATTTTCAAACTATGGGTTTCCTGGGGGCTGATTTTGAAACTTTGGGTTTTCAGGGGGTTGATTTCAAAACTTTTGGTTTTAAGGGGGCTGATTTCCAAACTTGGTTTTCCAGGGGTCTGATATTCAAACTTTTGGTTTTCAGGGGGATGATTCTCAATTTTTTGGTTTTCCTGAGGACATATTTTTAAACTTTGGGTTTCCCAGGGGCTGATTTTGAAACTTCTGGTTTCCAGGGGGCTGATTATCAAACTTTTGGTTCTCCAGGGGGCTGATTTTCCATCTTTTGGTTTCCTGAGGGCTGATTTTCAAACATTGGGTTTTCCAGGGGCTTATTTTAAATCTGGGTTTCCTGGTGGATGATTTTCAAACTGGGTTTTCAGGGCCTGATTCTCAAACTTTTGGTTTTCAGGGGGCTGATTTTCAAACTTTGGGTTTTCAGGGGGCTGTTTTCAAACTTTTGGTTTTCAGGGGACTGATTTTCAAACTCTGGGTTTTCCAAGGGGCTGTTTTTCAAACTTTTGGTTTTTAGGGGGCTGATTTTCTGAATTTTGGTTTTCAAGGGGCTGATTTTCAAACTCTTGATTTTCAAGGGGTTGATTTTCGAACTTTGGGTTTCCTTGGGGCTGATTTTCAAACTAGGTTTTCAGAGGGCTGATTTTCAAACTTCTGGTTTTCAAGGGGCCTGATTTTCAAACTTTTGGTTTACTGGGGCTTATTTTCATACTTTGTGTTTCCTGGGGGCTGATTTTCAAACTTTAAGTTTTCACAGGGCTGATTTTTTAACTTATGGTTTTCAGGGGCTGATTTTCTAACCTTGGGTTTCGTAGGGGCTGATTTTGATCTCTGGGTTTCCAGGGGGGCTTATTTTCAAACTTTTGATTTTCCAGGGGACGGAATTTTAAGTTATTGGTTTTCCAGGGGGCTGTTATTCAAACTTTGGGTTTCCTGGGGGTGATTTACCAACTGGGTTTCCTGGGTCCAGATTTTCAAACTTTGGGTTTTTCAGGTGCTGATTTTCAAACTTTTGGTTTTCCAGGGGGCTGATTTTCAAACTTTAGGTCTTGTGGGTGCTAATTTTCAATTTTTGGGTTTTCCAGGGGGATGATTTTCAAAGATAGGGTTTTCCAGGGGGATGATTTTCATACTTTGGATTTCCTGGGGGAGGATTTTCAAACTTTTGGTTTTCAGAGGACTGATTTTCAAACTTTTGGTTTTCAGAGGACATATTTTCAAACTTTTGGTTTTCCAGGGGCTGATTTTCAAACTTTTGTTTCCCTAGGGCTTATTTTAATACTGTGGGTTTCCTGGGGGCTTATTGTCAAACTTGGGGTTTTCAGGGGGCTGATTTTCAAACTTTGGGTTTCCTGGGGGCTGATTTTCAAACTTTTTGTTTCCTGGGGGCTAATTTTCAAACTGTGGGTTTTCAGGGGGCTGATTTTCCAACTTTGGGTTTCCTGGGGGCTGATTTTCAATCTTTTGGTTTTCAGGGGGCTGATTTTCAAACTTTGGGTTTTCAGGGGGCTGTTTTTCAAACTTTTGGTTTTCAGGGGGTTGATTTTCAAACTCTGGGTTTTCCAAGGGGCCGATTTTCAAACCTTGTATTTCACGGGGCTGATTTTCAAACTTTTGGTTTTCAAAGGGCTGATTTTCAAACTTTTGATTTTCAAGGGGCTGATTTTCGAACTTTAGGTTTTCAAGGGGCTGATTTTCAAACTTTTGATTTTCAATTGGCTGATTTTCGAACTTTTGATTTTCAAGGGGTTGATTTTCGAACTTTGGGTTTCCTTGGGGCCGATTTTCAAACTATGTTTTCAGAGGGCTGATTTTCAAACTTTTGGTTTTCCAGGGGCCTGATTTTCAAAATTTTGGTTTCCTGGGGTTATTTTCATACTTTGGGTTTCCTGGGGGCTGATTTTTAAACTTTTGGTTTCCAGGGGGATGATTTTCAAACTTGGTTTTTCAGAGGCCGATTTATAAACTTTGGATTTTCCAGGAAGATGAATTTCAAACTTGGGTTTTCACAGGGGGATGATTTTCAAACTTTGGGTTTTCAGGGGGCTGATTTTCAAATTTTGGGATTTCCAAGGGTCTGATTTCCAAACATTTGTTTTCCTGGGGTCTGATTTCCAAACTTTTGGTTTTCAGGGGGCTGATTTTCAAATTTTTTATTTTACAGGGGGCTGATTTTCAAACTTTTGGTTTCTTGGGGGGCTGATTTTCAAACTTTGGGTTTCCTTGGGGCTGATTTTCAGACTTTTGGTTTTCCAGGGGGCTGATTTTCAAACTTTGGGTTTTCCATGGGCTGATTTTCTAACTTTGGGTTTCTTGGGGGCTCATTCTCAAACTTTTTTTTCAGGTGTTGGATTTTCAAACTATTGGTTTGTCAGGGGGCTGATTTTCAAACTTTCGGTTTTCCAGGGTGCCGATTTTGAAAACTGGGTTTTCCAGGGGGCTGATTTCCAAACTGAGTTTTCTAGGGGGCTGATTTTCAATTTTTGGGTTTTGAGGGGGCTGATTTTAAAACTTTGGGTTTTCTGGGGGCTGATTTTCAAACTTTGAGTTTACTGGGGGTTAATTTTCAAACTTTGGGTTTTCAGGGGGCTGATTTTCCAACTTTTGGTTTTCAGGGCCTGATTTTCAAACTTTTGGTTTTCAGGGGGGTGATTTTCAAACTTTGGGTTTTCAGGGGGCTGTTTTAAAACTTTTGGTTCCCTTGGGCTGATTTTCATACTTTGGGTTTCCTGGGGGCTGATTTTTAAACTTTTGGTTTTCAAGGGGCTGATTTTTAAACTTTTGGTTTTCAAGGGGCTGATTTTCGAACTTTTGGTTTTTCAGGGTCTTATTTATAAACTTTGGATTTTCCAGGGGGCTGATTTTCAAACTTGGGTTTTCACAGGGGGCTGATTCTCAAACTTTGAGTTTTCGGGGCTGATTTTCAAATTTTGGGTTTTCCAATGGGCTGATTTTCAAACTTTTGGTTTCCTGGGGGCTGATTTTCAAACTTTTGGTTTTCAGGCTACTGATTTCTAAACTTTGGGTTTTCAGGGGGCTGATTCTCAAACTTTTGTTTGTTAGGGAGCTGATATTCAAGCTTTTGGTTTTCAAGGGGCTGATTTCCAAACTTTTGGTTTTCCTGAGGACATATTTTTAAACTTTGGGTTTCCTGGGGGCTGATTTTTAAACTTCTGGTTTCCAGGGGGCTGATTATCAAACTTTTGGTTTCCTGGGGGGCTGATTTTCAAACTTTTGGTTTCCTGAGGGCTGATTTTCAAACATTGGGTTTTCCAGGGGCTTATTTTAAAACTGGGTTTCTTGGTGGATGATTTTCAAACTTGGTTTTCAGGGCCTGATTTTCAAACTTTTTGTTTTCAGGGGGCTGATTTTCAAACTTTGGGTTTTCAGGGGGCTGTTTTCAAACTTCTGGTTTTCAGGGGACTGATTTTCAATTGCTGGGTTTTCCAAGAGGCTGTTTTTAAAACTTTTGGTTTTCAGGGGGCTGATTTTCTAAATTTTGGTTTTCAAGGGGCTGATTTTCAAACTTTTGATTTTCATGGGGTTGATTTTCGAACTTTGGGTTTCCTTGGGGCCGATTTTCAAACTAGGTTTTCAGAAGGCTGATTTTCAAACTTTTGGTTTTCAAGGGGCCTGATTTTCCAACATTTGGTTTCCTGGGGCTTATTTTCATACTTTGTGTTTCCTGGGGGCTGATTTTTAAACTTTTGGTTTTCAGGGGGATGATTTTTAAACTTGGTTTTTCAGAGGCCGATTTATAAACTTTGGATTTTCCAGGAAGCTGAATTTCAAACTTAGGTTTTCACAGGGAGATGAATTTCAAACTTTGGATTTTCAGGGGGCTGATTTTCAAATTTTGGGATTTCCAAGGGGCTGATTTCCAAACATTTGCTTTCCATGGGTCTGATTTCCAAACTTTTGGTTTTCAGGGGGCTGATTTTCAAACTTTTGGTTTTTAGGGGGCTGATTTTCAAACTTTCGTTTGTCAGGGGGCTGATTTTCAAACTTTAAGTTTTCAATGGGCTGATTTCAAAACTTTGGGTTTTCCAGGGCGCTGATTTTCAAACTTTGGGTTTCCTGGGGGGGTGGGAATTTAGACTCTGGGTTTCAAGGGGGCTGATTCTCAAACTTTTGGTTTTCCAGGGGGCTGAATTTCAAACTGTGGGTTTTCCAGGGTGCTGATTTTCGAACCTTGGGTTTCGTGGGGGCTGATTTTCAAACTTTGGGTTTCCTGGGGGCTGATTTTCAAACTTTAGGTTTTCAGGTGGCTGATTTTCTAACATGGGGTTTACTGGGGGCTGATTTTCAATATTTTGGTTTTCCAGGGGCTGATTTTCTAACTTTGGGTTTCCAGGGGGATGTTTTTCAAACTTTTGGTTTTCAGGGGGCTGATTTTCAATCTTTTGGTTTTCTGGGGGCTGATTTTCCAACTTTGAGTTTTCAGGGGGGGGTGATTTTCATACTTTGGGTTTCCTAGGGGCTGATTTTTAAACTTTTGGTTTTAAGAGGGCTGATTTTTAAACTTTTGGTTTTCCAGGGGGCTGATTTTCAAACTTTTGGTTTCCTGGGGCTGATTTTCATAATTTGGGTTTCCTGGGGGCTGATTCTCGAACTTTTGGCTTTCAGGGGGCTTATTTTCATACTTTTGTTTTTTCAGGGGTTGATTTTCAAACTTTGGATTTTCCAGGGGGCTGATATTCAAACTTTGGGTTTCCCATGGGGCTGATTTTCAATCTTTGGGTTTTCAGGGGGCTGATTTTCAAATTTTGGGTTTTCCAGGGGGCTGTTTTTCAAACTTTTGGTTTCCTGGGGGACTGATTTTTAAACTTTTGGTTTCCTGGGGGCTGATTTTCAAACTTGATTTTCAAGGAGCTGATTTTCAAACTTGGTTTTCAGGGGGCTGATTATCAAACTTTTGGTTTCCTGAGGGCTGATTTTCAAACATTGGGTTTTCCAGGGGCTTATTTTAAATCTGGGTTTCCTGGTGGATGATTTTCAAACTGGGTTTTCAGGGCCTGATTTTCAAACTTTTGGTTTTCAGGGGGCTGATTTTCAAACTTTGGGTTTTCAGGGGGCTGTTTTCAAACTTATGGTTTTCAGGGGACTGATTTTCAAACTCTGGGTTTTGCAAGGGGCTGTTTTTCAAACTTTTGGTTTTCAGGGGGCTGATTTTCTGAATTTTGGTTTTCAAGGGGCTGATTTTCAAACTTTTGATTTTCAAGGGGTTGATTTTCGAACTTTGGGTTTCCTTGGGGCTGATTTTCAAACTATGTTTTCAGAGGGCTGATTTTCAAACTTCTGGTTTTCAAGGGGCCTGATTTTCAAACTTTTGGTTCACTGGGGCTTATTTTCATACTTTGTGTTTCCTGGGGGCTGATTTTCAAACTTTAAGTTTTCACAGGGCTGATTTTTTAACTTATGGTTTTCAGGTGCTGATTTTCTAACCTTGGGTTTCGTAGGGGCTGATTTTGATCTCTGGGTTTCCAGGGGGGCTTATTTTCAAACTTTTGATTTTCCAGGGGACGGAATTTTAAGTTATTGGTTTTCCAGGGGGCTGTTATTCAAACTTTGGGTTTCCTGGGGGGTGATTTACCAACTGGGTTTCCTGGGTCCAGATTTTCAAACTTTGGGTTTTTCAGGTGCTGATTTTCAAACTTTTGGTTTTCCAGGGGGCTGATTTTCAAACTTTGGGTCTTGTGGGTGCTAATTTTCAATTTTTGGGTTTTCCAGGGGGATGATTTTCAAAGATAGGGTTTTCCAGGGGGATGATTTTCATACTTTGGATTTCCTGGGGGAGGATTTTCAAACTTTTGGTTTTCAGAGGACTGATTTTCAAACTTTTGGTTTTCAGAGGACTGATTTTCAAACTTTTGGTTTTCCAGGGGCTGATTTTCAAACTTTTGTTTCCCTAGGGCTTATTTTAATACTGTGGGTTTCCTGGGGGCTTATTGTCAAACTTTGGGTTTTCAGGGGGCTGATTTTCTAACTTTGGGTTTCCTGGGGGCTGATTTTCAAACTTTTTGTTTCCTGGGGGCTAATTTTCAAACTGTGGGTTTTCAGGGGGCTGATTTTCCAACTTTGGGTTTCCTGGGGGCTGATTTTCAATCTTTTGGTTTTCAGGGGGCTGATTTTCAAACTTTGGGTTTTCAGGGGGCTGTTTTTCAAACTTTTGGTTTTCAGGGGGTTGATTTTCAAACTCTGGGTTTTCCAAGGGGCCGATTTTCAAACCTTGTATTTCACGGGGCTGATTTCCAAACTTTTGGTTTTCAAAGGGCTGATTTTCAAACTTTTGATTTTCAAGGGGCTGATTTTCGAACTTTAGGTTTTCAAGGGGCTGATTTTCAAACTTTTGATTTTCAATTGGCTGATTTTCGAACTTTTGATTTTCAAGGGGTTGATTTTCGAACTTTGGGTTTCCTTGGGGCCGATTTTCAAACTATGTTTTCAGAGGGCTGATTTTCAAACTTTTGGTTTTCCAGGGGCCTGATTTTCAAAATTTTGGTTTCCTGGGGTTATTTTCATACTTTGGGTTTCCTGGGGGCTGATTTTTAAACTTTTGGTTTCCAGGGGGATGATTTTCAAACTTGGTTTTTCAGAGGCAGATTTATAAACTTTGGATTTTCCAGGAAGATGAATTTCAAACTTGGGTTTTCACAGGGGGATGATTTTCAAACTTTGGGTTTTCAGGGGGCTGATTTTCAAATTTTGGGATTTCCAAGGGTCTGATTTCCAAACATTTGTTTTCCTGGGGTCTGATTTCCAAACTTTTGGTTTTCAGGGGGCTGATTTTCAAATTTTTTATTTTACAAGGGGCTGATTTTCAAACTTTTGGTTTCTTGGGGGGCTGATTTTCAAACTTTGGGTTTCCTTGGGGCTGATTTTCAGACTTTTGGTTTTCCAGGGGGCTGATTTTCAAACTTTGGGTTTTCCATGGGCTGATTTTCTAACTTTGGGTTTCTTGGGGGCTCATTCTCAAACTTTTTTTTCAGGTGTTGGATTTTCAAACTATTGGTTTGTCAGGGGGCTGATTTTCAAACTTTCGGTTTTCCAGGGTGCCGATTTTGAAAACTGTGTTTTCCAGGGGGCTGATTTCCAAACTGAGTTTTCTAGGGGGCTGATTTTCAATTTTTGGGTTTTCAGGGGGCTGATTTTAAAACTTTGGGTGTTCTGGGGGCTGATTTTCAAACTTTGAGTTTACTGGGGGTTAATTTTCAAACTTTGGGTTTTCAGGGGGCTGATTTTCCAACTTTGGGTTTTCAGGGCCTGATTTTCAAACTTTGGGTTTTCAGGGGGCTGTTTTAAAACTTTTGGTTCCCTTGGGCTGATTTTCATACTTTGGGTTTCCTGGGGGCTGATTTTTAAACTTTTGGTTTTCAAGGGGCTGATTTTTAAACTTTTGGTTTTCAAGGGGCTGATTTTCGAACTTTTGGTTTTTCAGGGTCTTATTTATAAACTTTGGATTTTCCAGGGGGCTGATTTTCAAACTTGGGCTTTCACAGGGGGCTGATTCTCAAACTTTGAGTTCTCGGGGCTGATTTTCAAATTTTGGGTGTTCCAATGGGCTGATTTTCAAACTTTTGGTTTCCTGGGGGCTGATTTTCAAACTTTTGGTTTTCAGGCTACTGATTTCTAAACTTTGGGTTTTCAGGGGGCTGATTCTCAAACTTTTGTTTGTTAGGGGGCTGATATTCAAACTTTTGGTTTTCAAGGGGCTGATTTCCAAACTTTTGGTTTTCCTGAGGACATATTTTTAAACTTTGGGTTTCCTGGGGGCTGATTTTTAAACTTCTGGTTTCCAGGGGGCTGATTATCAAACTTTTGGTTTCCTGGGGGGCTGATTTTCAAACTTTTGGTTTCCTGAGGGCTGATTTTCAAACATTGGGTTTTCCAGGGGCTTATTTTAAAACTGGGTTTCCTGGTGGATGATTTTCAAACTCGGTTTTCAGGGCCTGATTTTCAAACTTTTGGTTTTCAGGGGGCTGATTTTCAAACTTTGGGTTTTCAGGGGGCTGTTTCCAAACTTCTGGTTTTCAGGGGACTGATTTTCAATTGCTGGGTTTTCCAAGAGGCTGTTTTTAAAACTTTTGGTTTTCAGGGGGCTGATTTTCTAAATTTTGGTTTTCAAGGGGCTGATTTTCAAACTTGATTTTCATGGGGTTGATTTTCGAACTTTGGGTTTCCTTGGGGCTGATTTTCAAACTAGGTTTTCAGAAGGCTGATTTTCAAACTTTTGGTTTTCAAGGGGCCTGATTTTCCAACATTTGGTTTCCTGGGGCTTATTTTCATACTTTGTGTTTCCTGGGGGCTGATTTTTAAACTTTTGGTTTTCAGGGGGATGATTTTTAAACTTGGTTTTTCAGAGGCCGATTTATAAACTTTGGATTTTCCAGGAAGCTGAATTTCAAACTTAGGTTCTCACAGGGAGATGAATTTCAAATTTTGGATTTTCAGGGGGCTGATTTTCAAATTTTGGGATTTCCAAGGGGCTGATTTCCAAACATTTGCTTTCCATGGGTCTGATTTCCAAACTTTTGGTTTTCAGGGGGCTGATTTTCAAACTTTTGGTTTTTAGGGGGCTGATTTTCAAACTTTCGTTTGTCAGGGGGCTGATTTTCAAACTTTAAGTTTTCAATGGGCTGATTTCAAAACTTTGGGTTTTCCAGGGCGCTGATTTTCAAACTTTGGGTTTCCTGGGGGGGTGGGAATTTAGACTCTGGGTTTCAAGGGGGCTGATTCTCAAACTTTTGGTTTTCCAGGGGGCTGAATTTCAAACTTTGGGTTTTCCAGGGTGCTGATTTTTGAACCTTGGGTTTCGTGGGGGCTGATTTTCAAACTTTGGGTTTCCTGGGGGCTGATTTTCAAACTTTAGGTTTTCAGGTGGCTGATTTTCTAACATGGGGTTTACTGGGGGCTGATTTTCAATATTTTGGTTTTCCAGGGGCTGATTTTCTAACTTTGGGTTTCAAGGGGGCTGTTTTTCAAACTTTTGGTTTTCAGGGGGCTGATTTTCAATCTTTTGGTTTTCTGGGGGCTGATTTTCCAACTTTGAGTTTTCAGGGGGGGTGATTTTCATACTTTGGGTTTCCTAGGGGCTGATTTTTAAACTTTTGGTTTTAAGAGGGCTGATTTTCAAACTTTTGGTTTTCCAGGGGGCTGATTTTCAAACTTTTGGTTTCCTGGGGCTGATTTTCATAATTTGGGTTTCCTGGGGGCTGATTCTCGAACTTTTGGTTTTCAGGGGGCTTATTTTCATACTTTTGTTTTTTCAGGGGTTGATTTTCAAACTTTGGATTTTCCCGGGGGCTGATATTCACACTTTGGGTTTCCCATGGGGCTGATTTTCAATCTTTGGGTTTTCAGGGGGCTGATTTTCAAATTTTGGGTTTTCCAGGGGGCTGTTTTTCAAACTTTTGGTTTCCTGGGGGACTGATTTTTAAACTTTTGGTTTCCTGGGGGCTGATTTTCAAACTTGATTTTCAAGGAGCTGATTTTCAAACTTGGTTTTCAGGGGGCTGATTATCAAACTTTTGGTTGTCAGGGGGCTGATTTTCAAACTTTAAGTTTTCACAGGGCTGATTTTTTAACTTATGGTTTTCAGGGGATGATTTCAAAACTTTGGGTTTTCCAGGGCGCTGATTTTCAAACTTTGGGTTTCCTGGGGGGTGGGGGGAATTTAGACTCTGTGTTTCAAGGGGGCTGATTCTCAAACTTTTGGTTTTCCAGGGGGCTGAATTTCAAACTTTGGGTTTTCCAGGGTGCTGATTTTCGAACCTTGGGTTTCCTGGGGGCTGATTTTCAAACTTTGGGTTTCCTGGGGGCTGATTTTCAAACTTTAGGTTTTCAGGTGGCTGATTTTCTAACATGGGGTTTACTGGGGGCTGATTTTCAATATTTTGGTTTTCCAGGGGCTGATTTTCTAACTTTGGGTTTCCAGGGGGCTGTTTTTCAAACTTTTGGTTTTCAGGGGGCTGATTTTCAATCTTTTGGTTTTCTGGGGGCTGATTTTCCAACTTTGAGTTTTCAGGGGGGGTGATTTTCATACTTTGGGTTTCCTAGGGGCTGATTTTTAAACTTTTGGTTTTAAGAGGGCTGATTTTCAAACTTTTGGTTTTCCAGGGGGCTGATTTTCAAACTTTTGGTTTCCTGGGGCTGATTTTCATAATTTGGGTTTCCTGGGGGCTGATTCTCGAACTTTTGGTTTTCAGGGGGCTTATTTTCATACTTTTGTTTTTTCAGGGGTTGATTTTCAAACTTTGGATTTTCCAGGGGGCTGATATTCAAACTTTGGGTTTCCCATGGGGCTGATTTTCAATCTTTGGGTTTTCAGGGGGCTGATTTTCAAATTTTGGGTTTTCCAGGGGGCTGTTTTTCAAACTTTTGGTTTCCTGGGGGACTGATTTTTAAACTTTTGGTTTCCTGGGGGCTGATTTTCAAACTTAATTTTCAAGGAGCTGATTTTCAAACTTGGTTTTCAGGGGGCTGATTATCAAACTTTTGGTTTCCTGAGGGCTGATTTTCAAACATTGGGTTTTCCAGGGGCTTATTTTAAATCTGGGTTTCCTGGTGGATGATTTTCAAACTGGGTTTTCAGGGCCTGATTTTCAAACTTTTGGTTTTCAGGGGGCTGATTTTCAAACTTTGGGTTTTCAGGGGGCTGTTTTCAAACTATTGGTTTTCAGGGGACTGATTTTCAAACTCTGGGTTTTCCAAGGGGCTGTTTTTCAAACTTTTGGTTTTCAGGGGGCTGATTTTCTGAATTTTGGTTTTCAAGGGGCTGATTTTCAAACTTTTGATTTTCAAAGGGTTGATTTTCGAACTTTGGGTTTCCTTGGGGCTGATTTTCAAACTAGGTTTTCAGAGGGCTGATTTTCAAACTTTTGGTTTTCAAGGGGCCTGATTTTCAAACTTTTGGTTTACTGGGGCTTATTTTCATACTTTGTGTTTCCTGGGGGCTGATTTTCAAACTTTAAGTTTTCACAGGGCTGATTTTTTAACTTATGGTTTTCAGGTGCTGATTTTCTAACCTTGGGTTTCGTAGGGGCTGATTTTGATCTCTGGGTTTCCAGGGGGGCTTATTTTCAAACTTTTGATTTTCCAGGGGACGGAATTTTAAGTTATTGGTTTTCCAGGGGGCTGTTATTCAAACTTTGGGTTTCCTGGGGGGTGATTTACCAACTGGGTTTCCTGGGTCCAGATTTTCAAACTTTGGGTTTTTCAGGTGCTGATTTTCAAACTTTTGGTTTTCCAGGGGGCTGATTTTCAAACTTTGGGTCTTGTGGGTGCTAATTTTCAATTTTTGGGTTTTCCAGGGGGATGATTTTCAAAGATAGGGTTTTCCAGGGGGATGATTTTCATACTTCGGATTTCCTGGGGGAGGATTTTCAAACTTTTGGTTTTCAGAGGACTGATTTTCAATCTTTTGGTTTTCTGGGGGCTGATTTTCCAACTTTGGGTTTTCAGGGGGGGATTTTCATACTTTGGGTTTCCTAGGGGCTGATTTTTAAACTTTTGGTTTTAAGACGGCTGATTTTCAGACTTTTGGTTTTCCAGGGGGCTGATTTTCAAACTTTTGGTTTCCTGGGGCTGATTTTCATAATTTGGGTTTCCTGGGGGCTGATCTCGAACTTTTGGTTTTCAGGGGGCTTATTTTCATACTTTTGTTTTTTCAGGGGTTGATTTTCAAACTTTGGATTTTCCAGAGGGCTGATATTCAAACTTTGGGTTTCCCATGGGGCTGATTTTCATAATTTGGGTTTTCAGGGGGCTGATTTTCAAATTTTGGGTTTTCCAAAGGGCTGTTTTTCAATCTTTTGGTTTCATGGGGGACTGATTTTTAAACTTTTGGTTTCCTGGGGGCTGATTTTCAAACTTGATTTTCAAGGAGCTGATTTTCATACTGGGTTTTCAGGGGGCTGATTATCAAACTTTTGGTTGTCAGGGGGCTGATTTTCAAACTTTAAGTTTTCACAGGGCTGATTTTTTAACTTATGGGTTTCAGGGGATGATTTTGACCTCTGGGTTTCAAGGGGGGCTTATCTTCAAACTTTTGATTTTCCAGGGGACGGAATTTTAAGCTATTGGTTTTCCAGGGGGCTGTTATTCAAACTTTGGGTTTCCTGGGGGCTGAATTACCAACTTTGGGTTTCCTGGGTGCGGATTTTCAAACTTTGGGTTTTTCGGGTGCTGATTTTATAACTTTTGGTTTTCCAGGGGCTGATTTTCAAACTTTGGGTTTTGTGGGTGCTAATTTTCAATTTTTGGGTTTTCCAGGGGGATGATTTTCAAAGATTGGGTTTTCCAGGGGGATGATTTTCATACTTTGGATTTCCTGGGGGAGGATTTTCAAACTTTTGGTTTTCAGAGGACTGATTTTCAAACTTTTGGTTTTCCAGGGGCTGATTTTCAAACTTTTGTTTCCCTAGGGCTGATTTTCATACTGTGGGTATCCTGGGGGCTGATTTTCAAACTTTTGGTTTTCAGGGGGCAGATTTTCAATCTTTGGGTTTACTGGGGGCTGATTTTCAAACTTTTGGTTTCCTGGGGGCTAATTTTCCAACTTTGAGTTTTCAGGGGGCTGTTTTTCAAACTTTTGTTTCCCTAGGGCTGATTTTCATACTGTGAGTTTCCTGGGGCTGATTTCCAAACTGTGGGTTTTCAGGGGGCTGATTTTTCAACTTTGGGTTTCCTGGGGGCTGATTTTCAATCTTTTGGTTTTCAGGGGGCTGATTTTCAAACTTTGGGTTTTCAGAGGGCTGTTTTTCAAACTTTTGGTTTTCAGGGGGCTGATTTTCCAACTCTAGGTTTTCCAGGGGGCTCTTTTTCAAACTTTTGGTTTTCAGGGGGCTGATATTCAAACTTTGGATTTTCCAGGGGCTGATTTTCGAACTTTGGGTTACTAGGGGGCTGATTTTCAAACTTTTGGTTTTCAGGGGGCTTATTTACAAATTTTGGGTTTTCCAAGGGGCCGATTTTCGAAATTTTGGTTTCCTGGGGACTAATTTTCAAACTTTTGGTTTCCGGGGTCTGATTTTAAAACTTTTGATTTTCAGGTGGCTGATTTTAAAACTGGGTTTTAAGAGGGTGAATTTTCAAACTTTGGGTTTCCTGGGGCAGATTTCCCAACTTTGGGTTTCCTGGGGGCTGATTTTCAAACTTTGGGTTTTTTCAGGGGCTTATTTTAAAACTTTCGGTTTTTCAGGGGGCTGATTTTCAGATTTTGGGTCTTTTGGGTGTTAATTTTCAAAATTTAGGTTTTCAAGGGGCTGATTTTCAAACTTTTGATTTTGAAGGGGTTGATTATCGAACTTTGGGTTTCCTTGGGGCTGATTTTCAAACTAGGTTTTCTGAGTGCTGATTTTCAAACTTTTGGTTTTCCAGGGGCCTGATTTTCAAACTTTTGGTTTCCTGGGGCTTATTTTCATACTTTGGGTTTCTTGGTGGCTGATTTTTAAACTTTTGGTATTCATGGGGATGATTTTCAAACTTGGTTTTTCAGAGGCTGGTTTATAAACTTTGGATTTTCCAGGAAGCTGAATTTCAAACTTGGGTTTTCACAGGGGGATGATTTTCAAACTTTGGGTTTCCAGGGGGCTGGTTTTTCAAATTTTGGGATTTCCAAGGGGCTGATTTCCAAACATTTGCTTTCCTGGGGTCTGATTTCCAAACTTTTGGTTTTCAGGGGGCTGATTTTCATTTTTTTTATTTTACAGGGGGCTGATTTTCAAACTTTTGGTTTCCTGGGGGCTGATTTTCAAACTTTTGGTTTCCTGTACTGCTCATTTTCAAACTTTGGGTTTCCTTTGGGCTGATTTTCAGACTTGGTTTTCCAGGGGGCTGATTTCCAAACTTTGGGTTTTCCATGGGCTGATTTTCTAACTTTGGGTTTCTTAGGGGGCTCATTTTCAATTTTTGGGTTTCCTGGGGGCTAATTTTCAAACTCTTTTTCAGGTGTCGGATTTTCAAACTATTGGTTTGTCATGGGGCTGATTTTCAAACTTTCGGTTTTCCAGGGTGCCGATTTTGAAAACTTTGGGTTTTCCAGGGGGCTGATTTCCAAACTGAGTTTTCTAGGGGGCTGATTTTAAATTTTTGATTTTTCAGGGGGCTGATTTTAAAACTTTGGGTTTTCTGGGGGCTAATTTTCAAACTTTGGGTTTTCAGGGGGCTTATTTTCCAACTTTGATTTTTCAGGGGTCTGATTTTCAAACTTTTGGTTTTCTGGGGGCTAATTTTCAAACTTTGGGTTTTCAGGGGGCTTATTTTCCAACTTTGGGTTTTCAGGGCCTGATTTTCAAACTTTTGGTTTTCAGGGGGCTAATTTTCAAACTTTGGGTTTTCAGGGGGCTGTTTTAAAACTTTTGGTTTTCTGGGGCTGATTTTCATACTTTGGGTTTCCTGGGGGCTGATTTTTAAACTTTTGGTTTTCAAGGGGCTGATTTTCGAACTTTTAGTTTTTCAGGGTCTTATTTATAAACTTTGGATTTTCCAGGGGGCTGATTTTTAAACTTGGGTTTTCACAGGGGGCTTATTTTCAAACTTTGGGCTTTAGGGGGCTGATTTTCAAATTTTGGGTTTTCCAATGGGCTGATTTTCAAACTTTTGGTTTCCTGGGGGCTGATTTTCAAACTTTTGGTTTTCAGGAGACTGATTTTCAAACTTTGGGTTTTCAGGGGGCTGATTCTCAAACTTTTGTTCGTCACGCATACGCAAACATTTTGTATTTTACATTACTGTATTATAATTTAGTGAAATAATGTGATTGTGTCTATCGGAACATATCAGTGAATGGTGTAGGTACTTGTACCAATCGCCATTTTTTTTTAAAGCAGCGCAAATGTGATTTTGAGGCTAATTTCTAATTTTCTATTTTTTCCTGTTTTCAGATTTTCAGCATGGCAAAGAAATATCTCAAGGAGGAGGAGTTTTTGGAGCTCCTTTTCGTCAGTAGTGATGAAGAAGAGCCTTTGACCCTTACCTTTGAAGAAGACACTATCCAAGACGACCTGGTCGACAATGAAACCTTGCTGCGTGAGGAAAACGAGGATCAACTTTTGGCTGCTGAAGTAGCGGAAACAGCGCATGAAGAGAGACATGATTTTGCTGTCTCGCACGCAGTTCGTCTTGATTCCGTTGTTCCTGTGACTCCTGCAGAATCTCCTGTGCCTTCTTCAGCGTCTCCTGGGCCTTCTTTAGCGTATCCTGGGCCTTCTTCAGCGTATCCCGGGCCTTCTTCAGCGTCTCCTGGGCCTTCTTCAGCGTCTCCTGGGCCTTCTTCAGCATATCCTGCGGTTCCTGTGCCTCATCTTAGTCCCCTGGAGATTAGGAGTAGGAAAAGGAGGAGAGGACCTCTTTGCCCTGCAGAAGGTGTGGCATTGAAGAGATTGCCGGATAACTCTTACATGGCTAGGGACAACACGAAGTGGCACTCAGAGCCAAACCCAACATTGCCACCAATCTTGAAGATTGACCAGTTTGACAGTGCCGGTCCTACCATGGCTGTCTTCGGGTGTAGGACTCCTGCTGAAGTGTTTGACAAATTTTTGACAAATATAATGCTTGCAGAAGTGGTCATCCACACCAACGAAAAAATCCTAACCCTACGGAACAAATACAAGCGGCAAAACGACCCCACCTTCAAGGATGTGACCCTCATGGAGTTACGTGCCTTCCTTGGGATCCTCATCATGACAGGGGCACGGAAGGACAATCATCTGACAGCGGAAGAGATGTTCTCCAAGTCTCTAGGATGTCCCTTCTACAGGAGCATCATGAGTGAGCACCGCTTCGCCTTTATTCAGAGGGCCCTACGTTTTGACAGCATTGCCACGAGGGAGAAGCGTGTGACACATGACAAATTTGCTCCCATAAGGAATTTGTGGGACCAGGTCATTGCCAATTGCATTGCCAACTATGAACCCAGTGGGCATCTCACTGTGGATGAGCAGCTCCTCGGCTTCAGGGGACGGTGCCGTTTCAGGATGTACATCCCGAATAAACCAGCAAAGTAAGTAAAAAGCTTTATATATATATATATATATATATATATATATATATATATATATATATATATATATATATATATATATATATATATATATATATATATATATATATATATATATATATAAGTGTATAGATATATATATATGCAATATTTTTAATTTTTTTGATATATATGCAATTTTTAAAATTTTTTTATAGGTCTAGTTTTGTTTTCTTTATATTTATTGTTTCTTTTATTTTGTTTTCTTTATATTTATAGTTTCGTTTATTTTTTTTTCTTTATATTTATTGTTTCTTTTATTTTGTTTTCTTTATATTTATTGTTTCTTTTATTTTGTTTTGTTTAAATTTATTGTTTCTTTTATTTTGTTTTCTTTATATTTGTTGTTTCTTTTATTTTATGGCATGTGATGCAGACACTTTCTACATGTGCAATGCCATTCCCTACCTGGGCAAGGGAACTACCAATACAAGTACGCCCTTGGGAGAATACTTCACGTTGGAGCTAACCCGACCCTTCAGGAAGGCTGGGCGTATTGTTACGACGGACAACTGGTTTACTTCTCTGCCACTAGCCAAGGCTCTCCGTGAACGTGGGATGCATTTAGTTGGTATTATTCGTCCAAAACCGTACCTGCCTACTTTGTTGCTGTCAACGCCCATGGAATTAGGCGAATCTGTTGCCACGTATAATTACAAGGAGAAGGTCACCGTTTTGTGCCAACGTGTCAAGCCGACGAAAAGGATCCCGATTCTTTCCACAGTTCATCACAATCCCACAGTTATTGAGGATCATAAAAGTCACATGCACATGTTTTATAATGCCACAAAGGGAGGAGTTGACACGTTCGATCAGATATGTTCTGCCCTGACCTGCAGCAGGAAGACCCGGAGGTGGCCCGTATTTGTCTTTTATGGGATTATCAATCTTGTTGTGAATAATTCCTTTTTTATCCACCAAAATTTGCCTGACAACACCTTGTATAACAGGAGGCAATTTTCTGCGGAATTGGCCATGGAACTCGCCCGTGATGCAGCACTTTCAAGACTCGCAAACAAGAGGTACCTCCCAAGGGACTTGACTTACCTCATTTGCTCTGTTTTTGCGGTACAAGAGCCCGAAGACGTGAGTCCAGACACTCCAAAACGAAGTGAGAAGCACAACAGATGCTCTCTCTGCCCTTCTTCTTCTAATGTCAGGACCAAGCTTTTGTGTGGCAAGTGCCATAAGCCTGTTTGTAACTCCCATGTCAACTACACCTGCGACCAGTGCCAACTCAAGTAGTAAGTTTCACGAATTATTTTTCTTACCCGTTTATACTTACTAAAAACAATTTTTAACCTTTTTGCTGTCATCTAGGGTCATCATAGATTATTTATTTACCATTTTATTGCATATACATCAATTATTAGTACTCTTACTAGATATGTCTTTCTTTTACGTCAATGGCGCACGGTATGTGTTACATTTGAACTAAGCTTTTGCCCAGTTTATATTAACTATATATAATTCCTAAGGTTTTGCCATCATCTGGGATCATTGTAGATGACTTTTGGAAAAATTCATCCAAATATAATAAGTATTACCACTATAAATATAGCATTCCTTTCACACAAATATTTTGTAGTGATTTTGCGTATACAAAAATTAACCGCTTTTTCTTTTCTTTACAGATCTGGCAGTTTTGCTGATATCGGCGATTTTTTTACGTCAAATTGTCCACACAGGACTCTAGTTGCAGCCCCCAAGTGGTTTTTTGTTCATTGTTTTATTTTAAAGTGTCCAGTGCAAGTTATTTAGGAAAAATTGTATTTTTATACTTATTTTCGTATTTATGTAAGTACAGTGTTATTTTATATTCAAAGTTTTTTTTTCTCCTACACCAGTAGAAAGTAGACTCTTTAAACTAGTAAACTATGAAAAAAAAACTGTAAATTGGTATCCTCCCGTTAACCCCCCCGAAAGGGAGTGTAACACATATGACACCACTCTACCTGTTACGGGCGGGTTTGGCCACGCTACCTGTCCAGGGTTAATGGGGCTGATTTTCAAACTATGGGTTTCCTGGGGCTGATTTTGAAACTTTGGGTTTTCAGGGGGTTGATTTCAAAACTTTTGGTTTTAAGGGGGCTGATTTCCAAACTTGGTTTTCCAGGGGTCTGATATTCAAACTTTTGGTTTTCAGGGGGCTGATTCTCAAACTTTTGGTTTTCCTGAGGACATATTTTTAAACTTTGGGTTTCCCAGGGGCTGATTTTGAAACTTCTGGTTTCCAGGGGGCTGATTATCAAACTTTTGGTTCTCCAGGGGGCTGATTTTCCATCTTTTGGTTTCCTGAGGGCTGATTTTCAAACATTGGGTTTTCCAGGGGCTTATTTTAAATCTGGGTTTCCTGGTGGATGATTTTCAAACTGGGTTTTCAGGGCCTGATTTTCAAACTTTTGGTTTTCAGGGGGCTGATTTTCAAACTTTGGGTTTTAAGGGGGCTGTTTTCAAACTTTTGGTTTTCAGGGGACTGATTTTCAAACTCTGGGTTTTCCAAGGGGCTGTTTTTCAAACTTTTGGTTTTCAGGGGGCTGATTTTCTGAATTTTGGTTTTCAAGGGGCTGATTTTCAAACTTTTGATTTTCAAGGGGTTGATTTTCGAACTTTGGGTTTCCTTGGGGCTGATTTTCAAACTAGGTTTTCAGAGGGCTGATTTTCAAACTTTTGGTTTTCAAGGGGCCTGATTTTCAAACTTTTGGTTTCCTTGGGCTTATTTTCATACTTTGTGTTTCCTGGGGGCTGATTTTCAAACTTTAAGTTTTCACAGGGCTGATTTTTTAACTTATGGTTTTCAGGGGCTGATTTTCTAACCTTGGGTTTCGTACGGGCTGATTTTGATCTCTGGGTTTCCAGGGGGGCTTATTTTCAAACTTTTGATTTTCCAGGGGACGGAATTTTAAGTTATTGGTTTTCCAGGGGGCTGTTATTCAAACTTTGGGTTTCCTGGGGGGTGATTTACCAACTGGGTTTCCTGGGTCCAGATTTTCAAACTTTGGGTTTTTCAGGTGCTGATTTTCAAACTTTTGGTTTTCCAGGGGGCTGATTTTCAAACTTTGGGTCTTGTGGGTGCTAATTTTCAATTTTTGGGTTTTCCAGGGGGATGATTTTCAAAGATAGGGTTTTCCAGGGGGATGATTTTCATACTTTGGATTTCCTGGGGGAGGATTTTCAAACTTTTGGTTTTCAGAGGACTGATTTTCAAACTTTTGGTTTTCAGAGGACTGATTTTCAAACTTTTGGTTTTCCAGGGGCTGATTTTCAAACTTTTGTTTCCCTAGGGCTTATTTTAATACTGTGGGTTTCCTGGGGGCTTATTGTCAAACTTTGGGTTTTCAGGGGGCTGATTTTCAAACTTTGGGTTTCCTGGGGGCTGATTTTCAAACTTTTTGTTTCCTGGGGGCTAATTTTCAAACTGTGGGTTTTCAGGGGGCTGATTTTCCAACTTTGGGTTTCCTGGGGGCTGATTTTCAATCTTTTGGTTTTCAGGGGGCTGATTTTCAAACTTTGGGTTTTCAGGGGGCTTTTTTTCAAACTTTTGGTTTTCAGGGGGTTGATTTTCAAACTCTGGGTTTTCCAAGGGGCTGATTTTCAAACCTTGTATTTCACGGGGCTGATTTTCAAACTTTTGGTTTTCAAAGGGCTGATTTTCAAACTTTTGATTTTCAAGGGGCTGATTTTCGAACTTTAGGTTTTCAAGGGGCTGATTTTCAAACTTTTGATTTTCAATTGGCTGATTTTCGAACTTTTGATTTTCATGGGTTTGATTTTCGAACTTTGGGTTTCCTTGGGGCCGATTTTCAAACTAGGTTTTCAGAAGGCTGATTTTCAAACTTTTGGTTTTCCAGGGGCCTGATTTTCAAAATTTTGGTTTCCTGGGGTTATTTTCATACTTTGGGTTTCCTGGGGGCTGATTTTTAAACTTTTGTTTTCCTGGGGTCTGATTTCCAAACTTTTGGTTTTCAGGGGGCTGATTTTCAAATTTTTGATTTTACAGGGGGCTGATTTTCAAACTTTTGGTTTCTTGGGGGGCTGATTTTCAAACTTTGGGTTTCCTTGGGGCTGATTTTCAGACTTTTGGTTTTCCAGGGGGCTGATTTTCAAACTTTGGGTTTTCCATGGGCTGATTTTCTAACTTTGGGTTTCTTGGGGGCTCATTCTCAAACTTTTTTTTCAGGTGTTGGATTTTCAAACTATTGGTTTGTCAGGGGGCTGATTTTCAAACTTTCGGTTTTCCAGGGTGCCGATTTTGAAAACTGGGTTTTCCAGGGGGCTGATTTCCAAACTGAGTTTTCTAGGGGGCTGATTTTCAATTTTTGGGTTTTCAGGGGGCTGATTTTAAAACTTTGGGTTTTCTGGGGGCTGATTTTCAAAATTTGAGTTTACTGGGGGTTAATTTTCAAACTTTGGGTTTTCAGGGGGCTGATTTTCCAACTTTGGGTTTTCAGGGCCTGATTTTCAAACTTTTGGTTTACAGGGGG
Source organism: Palaemon carinicauda (assembly GCF_036898095.1). NCBI lineage: Eukaryota > Metazoa > Arthropoda > Malacostraca > Decapoda > Palaemonidae > Palaemon > Palaemon carinicauda. The sequence goes on from NC_090767.1 coordinate 2,622,092, forward strand.
GTGATTTTCAAACTTTGGGTTTTCAGGGGGCTGTTTTAAAACTTTTGGTTCCCTTGGGCTGATTTTCATACTTTGGGTTTCCTAGGGGCTGATTTTTAAACTTTTGGTTTTCAAGGGGCTGATTTTCGAACTTTTGGTTTTTCAGGGTCTTATTTATAAACTTTGGATTTTCCAGGGGGCTGATTTTCAAACTTGGGTTTTCACAGGGGGCTGATTCTCAAACTTTGAGTTTTTGGGGGCTGATTTTCAAATTTTGGGTTTTCCAATGGGCTGATTTTCAAACTTTTGGTTTCCTGGGGGCTGATTTTCAAACTTTTGATTTCAGGCTACTGATTTCTAAACTTTGGGTTTTCAGGGGGCTGATTCTCAAACTTTTGTTTGTTAGGGGGCTGATATTCAAACTTTTGGTTTTCAAGGGGCTGATTTCCAAACTTTTGGTTTTCCTGAGGACATATTTTTAAACTTTGGGTTTCCTGGGGGCTGATTTTTAAACTTCTGGTTTCCAGGGGGCTGATTATCAAACTTTTGGTTTCCTGGGGGGCTGATTTTCAAACTTTTGGTTTCCTGAGGGCTGATTTTCAAACATTGGGTTTTCCAGGGGCTTATTTTAAAACTGGGTTTCCTGGTGGATGATTTTCAAACTCGGTTTTCAGGGCCTGATTTTCAAACTATTGGTTTTCAGGGGGCTGATTTTCAAACTTTGGGTTTTCAGGGGGCTGTTTTCAAACTTCTGGTTTTCAGGGGACTGATTTTCAATTGCTGGGTTTTCCAAGAGGCTGTTTTTAAAATTTTGGTTTTCAGGGGGCTGATTTTCTAAATTTTGGTTTTCAAGGGGCTGATTTTCAAACTTTTGATTTTCATGGGGTTAATTTTCGAACTTTGGGTTTCCTTGGGGCCGATTTTCAAACTAGGTTTTCAGAAGGCTGATTTTCAAACTTTTGGTTTTCAAGGGGCCTGATTTTCCAACATTTGGTTTCCTGGGGCTTATTTTCATACTTTGTGTTTCCTGGGGGCGGATTTTTAAACTTTTGGTTTTCAGGGGGATGATTTTTAAACTTGGTTTTTCAGAGGCCGATTTATAAACTTTGAAATTTCCAGGAAGATGAATTTCAAACTTGGGTTTTCACGGGGGGATGATTTTCAAACTTTGGGTTTTCAGGGGGCTGATTTTCAAATTTTGGGATTTCCAGGGGGCTGATTTCCAAACATTTGCTTTCCATGGGTCTGATTTCCAAACTTTTGGTTTTCAGGGGGCTGATTTTCAAACATTTGGTTTCCTTTTCATACTTTGTGTTCCCTGGGGGCTGATTTTTAAACTTTTGGTTTTCAAGGGGCCTGATTTTCAAACATTTGGTTTCCTTTTCATACTTTGTGTTCCCTGGGGGCTGATTTTTAAACTTTTGGTTTTCAGGGGGATGATTTTTAAACGTGGTTTTTCAGAGGCCGATTTATAAACTTTGGATTTTCCAGGAAGCTGAATTTCAAACTTAGGTTCTCACAGGGAGATGAATTTCAAACTTTGGATTTTCAGGGGGCTGATTTTCAAATTTTGGGATTTCCAAGGGGCTGATTTCCAAACATTTGCTTTCCATGGGTCTGATTTCCAAACTTTTGGTTTTCAGGGGGCTGATTTTCAAACTTTTGGTTTTTAGGGGGCTGATTTTCAAACTTTCGTTTGTCAGGGGGCTGATTTTCAAACTTTAAGTTTTCAATGGGCTGATTTCAAAACTTTGGGTTTTCCAGGGCGCTGATTTTCAAACTTTGGGTTTCCTGGGGGGGTGGGAATTTAGACTCTGGGTTTCAAGGGGGCTGATTCTCAAACTTTTGGTTTTCCAGGGGGCTGAATTTCAAACTTTGGGTTTTCCAGGGTGCTGATTTTCGAACCTTGGGTTTCGTGGGGGCTGATTTCCAAACTTTGGGTTTCCTGGGGGCTGATTTTCAAACTTTAGGTTTTCAGGTGGCTGATTTTCTAACATGGGGTTTACTGGGGGCTGATTTTCAATATTTTGGTTTTCCAGGGGCTGATTTTCTAACTTTGGGTTTCCAGGGGGCTGTTTTTCAAACTTTTGGTTTTCAGGGGGCTGATTTCCAATCTTTTGGTTTTCTGGGGGCTGATTTTCCAACTTTGAGTTTTCAGGGGGGGTGATTTTCATACTTTGGGTTTCCTATGGGCTGATTTTTAAACTTTTGGTTTTAAGAGGACTGATTTTCAAACTTTTGGTTTTCCAGGGGGCTGATTTTCAAACTTTTGGTTTCCTGGGGCTGATTTTCATAATTTGGGTTTCCTGGGGGCTGATTCTCGAACTTTTGGTTTTCAGGGGGCTTATTTTCATACTTTTGTTTTTTCAGGGGTTGATTTTCAAACTTTGGATATTCCAGGGGGCTGATATTCAAACTTTGGGTTTCCCATGGGGCTGATTTTCAATCTTTGGGTTTTCAGGGGGCTGATTTTCAAATTTTGGGTTTTCCAGGGGGCTGTTTTTCAAACTTTTGGTTTCCTGGGGGACTGATTTTTAAACTTTTGGTTTCCTGGGGGCTGATTTTCAAACTTGATTTTCAAGGAGCTGATTTTCAAACTTGGTTTTCAGGGGGCTGGTTAACAAACTTTTGGTTGTCAGGGGGCTGATTTTCAAACTTTAAGTTTTCACAGGGCTGATTTTTTAACTTATGGTTTTCAGGGGATGATTTCAAAACTTTGGGTTTTCCAGGGCGCTGATTTTCAAACTTTGGGTTTCCTGGGGGGGAATTTAGACTCTGTGTTTCAAGGGGGCTGATTCTCAAACTTTTGGTTTTCCAGGGGGCTGAATTTCAAACTTTGGGTTCCCAGGGTGCTGATTTTTGAACCTTGGGTTTCGTGGGGCTGATTTTCAAACTTTGGGTTTCCTGGGGGCTGATTTTCAAACTTTAGGTTTTCAGGTGGCTGATTTTCTAACATGGGGTTTCCTGGGGGCTGATTTTCAATATTATGGTTTTCCAGGGGCTGATTTTCCAACTTTGGGTTTTCAGGGGGCTGTTTTTCAAACTTTTGGTTTTCAGGGGGCTGATTTTCAATCTTTTGGTTTTCTGGGGGCTGATTTTTCAACTTTGGGTTTTCAGGGGGGGGGATTTTCATACTTTGGGTTTCCTAGGGGCTGATTTTTAAACTTTTGGTTTTCCAGGGGGCTGATTTTCAAACTTTTGGTTTCCTGGGGCTGATTTTCATAATTTGGGTTTCCTGGGGGCTGATTCTCGAACTTTTGGTTTTCAGGGGGCTTATTTTCATACTTTTGTTTTTTCAAGGGTTGATTTTCAAACTTTGGATTTTCCAGAGGGCTGATATTCAAACTTTGGGTTTCCCATGGGGCTGATTTTCAATCTTTGGGTTTTCAGGGGGCTGATTTTCAAATTTTGGGTTTTCCAAAGGGCTGTTTTTCAAACTTTTGGTTTCATGGGGGACTGATTTTTAAACTTTTGGTTTCCTGGGGGCTGATTTTCAAACTTGATTTTCAAGGAGCTGATTTTCATACTGGGTTTTCAGGGGGCTGATTATCAAACTTTTGGTTGTCAGGGGGCTGATTTTCAAACTTTAAGTTTTCACAGGGCTGATTTTTTAACTTATGGGTTTCAGGGGATGATTTTGACCTCTGGGTTTCAAGGGGGCTTATCTTCAAACTTTTGATTTTCCAGGGGACGGAATTTTAAGCTATTGGTTTTCCAGGGGGCTGTTATTCAAACTTTGGGTTTCCTGGGGGCTGAATTACCAACTTTGGGTTTCCTGGGTGCGGATTTTCAAACTTTGGGTTTTTCGGGTGCTGATTTTCAAACTTTTGGTTTTCCAGGGGGCTGATTTTCAAACTTTGGGTCTTGTGGGTGCTAATTTTCAATTTTTGGGTTTTCCAGGGGGATGATTTTCAAAGATTGGGTTTTCCAGGGGGATGATTTTCATACTTTGGATTTCCTGGGGGAGGATTTTCAAACTTTTGGTTTTCAGAGGACTGATTTTCAAACCTTTGGTTTTCCAGGGGCTGATTTTCAAACTTTTGTTTCCCTAGGGCTGATTTTCATACTGTGGGTATCCTGGGGGCTGATTTTCAAACTTTTGGTTTTCAGGGGGCAGATTTTCAATCTTTGGGTTTACTGGGGGCTGATTTTCAAACTTTTGGTTTCCTGGGGGCTAATTTTCCAACTTTGGGTTTTCAGGGGGCTGTTTTTCAAACTTTTGTTTCCCTAGGGCTGATTTTCATACTCTGGGTTTCCTTGGGCTGATTTTCAAACTGTGGGTTTTCAGGGGGCTGATTTTTCAACTTTGGGTTTCCTGGGGGCTGATTTTCAATCTTTTGGTTTTCAGGGGGCTGATTTTCAAACTTTGGGTTTTCAGAGGGCTGTTTTTCAAACTTTTGGTTTTCAGGGGGCTGATTTTCCAACTCTAGGTTTTCCAGGGGGCTCTTTTTCAAACTTTTGGTTTTCAGGGGGCTGATATTCAAACTTTGGATTTTCCAGGGGCTGATTTTCGAACTTTGGGTTACTAGGGGGCTGATTTTCAAACTTTTGGTTTTCAGGGGGCTTATTTACAAATTTTGGGTTTTCCAAGGGGCTGATTTTCGAAATTTTGGTTTCCTGGGGACTAATTTTCAAACTTTTGGTTTCCGGGGTCTGATTTTAAAACTTTTGATTTTCAGGTGGCTGATTTTAAAACTGGGTTTTAAGAGGGTGAATTTTCAAACTTTGGGTTTCTTGGGGGCAGATTTCCCAACTTTGGGTTTCCTGGGGGCTGATTTTCAAACTTTGGGTTTTTTCAGGGGCTTATTTTAAAACTTTCGGTTTTTCAGGGGGCTGATTTTCAGATTTTGGGTCTTTTGGGTGTTAATTTTCAAAATTTGGGTTTTCAAGGGGCTGATTTTCAAACTTTTGATTTTGAAGGGGTTGATTATCGAACTTTGGGTTTCCTTGGGGCTGATTTTCAAACTAGGTTTTCTGAGTGCTGATTTTCAAACTTTTGGTTTTCCAGGGGCCTGATTTTCAAACTTTTGGTTTCCTGGGGCTTATTTTCATACTTTGGGTTTCTTGGTGGCTGATTTTTAAACTTTTGGTTTTCATGGGGATGATTTTCAAACTTGGTTTTTCAGAGGCTGGTTTATAAACTTTGGATTTTCCAGGAAGCTGAATTTCAAACTTGGGTTTTCACAGGGGGATGATTTTCAAACTTTGGGTTTCCAGGGGGCTGATTTTCAAATTTTGGGATTTCCAAGGGGCTGATTTCCAAACATTTGCTTTCCTGGGGTCTGATTTCCAAACTTTTGGTTTTCAGGGGGCTGATTTTCAAATTTTTTTTATTTTACAGGGGGCTGATTTTCAAACTTTTGGTTTCCTGGGGGCTGATTTTCAAACTTTTGGTTTCCTGTACTGCTCATTTTCAAACTTTGGGTTTCCTTTGGGCTGATTTTCAGACTTGGTTTTCCAGGGGGCTGATTTTCAAACTTTGGGTTTTCCATGGGCTGATTTTCTAACTTTGGGTTTCTTAGGGGGCTCATTTTAAATTTTTGGGTTTCCTGGGGGCTAATTTTCAAACTCTTTTTCAGGTGTCGGATTTTCATACTATTGGTTTGTCATGGGGCTGATTTTCAAACTTTCGGTTTTCCAGGGTGCCGATTTTGAAAACTTTGGGTTTTCCAGGGGGCTGATTTCCAAACTGAGTTTTCTAGGGGGCTGATTTTCAATTTTTGATTTTTCAGGGGGCTGATTTTAAAACTTTGGGTTTTCTGGGGGCTAATTTTCAAACTTTGGGTTTTCAGGGGGCTTATTTTCCAACTTTGGGTTTTCAGGGCCTGATTTTCAATCTTTTGGTTTTCAGGGGGCTAATTTTCAAACTTTGGGTTTTCAGGGGGCTGTTTTAAAACTTTTGGTTTTCTGGGGCTGATTTTCATACTTTGGGTTTCCTGGGGGCTGATTTTTAAACTTTTGGTTTTCAAGGGGCTGATTTTCGAACTTTTGGTTTTTCAGGGTCTTATTTATAAACTTTGGATTTTCCAGGGGGCTGATTTTCAAACTTGGGTTTTCACAGGGGGCTTATTTTCAAACTTTGGGCTTTAGGGGGCTGATTTTCAAATTTTGGGTTTTCCAATGGGCTGATTTTCAAACTTTTGGTTTCCTGGGGGCTGATTTTCAAACTTTTGGTTTTCAGGAGACTGATTTTCAAACTTTGGGTTTTCAGGGGACTGATTCTCAAACTTTTGTTCGTCACGCATACGCAAACATTTTGTATTTTACATTACTGTATTATTATTTAGTGAAATAATGTGATTGTGTCTATCGGAACATATCAGTGAATGGTGTAGGTACTTGTACCAATCGCCATTTTTTTTTAAAGCAGCGAAAATGTGATTTTGAGGCTAATTTCTAATTTTCTATTTTTTCCTGTTTTCAGATTTTCAGCATGGCAAAGAAATATCTCAAGGAGGAGGAGTTTTTGGAGCTCCTTTTCGTCAGTAGTGATGAAGAAGAGCCTTTGACCCTTACCTTTGAAGAAGACACTATCCAAGACGACCTGGTCGACAATGAAACCTTGCTGCGTGAGTAAAAAGAGGATCAACTTTTGGCTGCTGAAGTAGCGGAAACAGCGCATGAAGAGAGACATGATTTTGCTGTCTCGCACGCAGTTCGTCTTGATTCCGTTGTTCCTGTGACTCCTGCAGAATCTCCTGTGCCTTCTTCAGCGTCTCCTGGGCCTTCTTTAGCGTATCCTGGGCCTTCTTCAGCGTATCCTGGGCCTTCTTCAGCGTCTCCTGGGCCTTCTTCAGCGTCTCCTGGGCCTTCTTCAGCATATCCTGCGGTTCCTATGCCTCATCTTAGTCCCGTGGAGAATAGGAGTAGGAAAAGGAGGAGAGGACCTCTTTGCCCTGCAGAAGGTGTGGCATTGAAGAGATTGCCGGATAACTCTTACATGGCTAGGGACAACACGAAGTGGCACTCAGAGCCAAACCCAACAATGCCACCAATCTTGAAGATTGACCAGTTTGACAGTGCCGGTCCTACCATGGCTGTCTTCGGGTGTAGGACTCCTGCTGAAGTGTTTGACAAATTTTTGACAAATATAATGCTTGCAGAAGTGGTCATCCACACCAACGAAAAAATCCTAACCCTACGGAACAAATACAAGCGGCAAAACGACCCCACCTTCAAGGATGTGACCCTCATGGAGTTACGTGCCTTCCTTGGGATCCTCATCATGACAGGGGCACGGAAGGACAATCATCTGACAGCGGAAAAGATGTTCTCTAAGTCTCTAGGATGTCCCTTCTACAGGAGCATCATGAGTGAGCGCCGCTTCGCCTTTATTCAGAGGGCCCTACGTTTTGACAGCATTGCCACGAGGGAGGAGCGTGTGACACATGACAAATTTGCTCCCATAAGGAATTTGTGGGACCAGGTCATTGCCAATTGCATTGCCAACTATGAACCCAGTGGGCATCTCACTGTGGATGAGCAGCTCCTCGGCTTCAGGGGACGGTGCCGTTTCAGGATGTACATCCCGAATAAACCAGCAAAGTAAGTAAGAAGCTTTATATATATATATATATATATATATATATTTATATATATATATATATATATATATATATATATATAATATATATATATATATATATATATATATATATATATATATATATATATATATATATATATATATATATATATATATATATATATATATATATATATATATATATATATATATATATATATATATATATATATAAATATATATGTATATATATATATATATATATATATATATATATATATATATATATATATATATATATATAAATATATATATATATATATATATCTATATGTGTATATATATATGATAGATAGATATATATATGCAATATTTTTAATTTTTTTGATATATATGCAATTTTTAAAAAATTTTTAAAGGTCTAGTTTTGTTTTCTTTATATTTATTGTTTCTTTTATTTTGTTTTCTTTATATTTATAGTTTCTTTTATTTTGTTTTCTTTATATTTATTGTTTCTTTTATTTTGTTTTCTTTATATTTATTGTTTCTTTTATTTTGTTTTGTTTAAATTTATTGTTTCTTTTATTTTGTTTTCTTTATATTTGTTGTTTCTTTTATTTTATGGCATGTGATGCAGACACTTTCTACATGTGCAATGCCATTCCCTACCTGGGCAAGGGAACTACCAATACAAGTACGCCCTTGGGAGAATACTTCACGTTGGAGCTAACCTGACCCTTCAGGAAGGCTGGGCGTATTGTTACGACGGACAACTGGTTTACTTCTCTGCCACTAGCCAAGGCTCTCCGTGAACGTGGGATGCATTTAGTTGGTATTATTCGTCCAAAACCGTACCTGCCTACTGTGTTGCTGTCAACGCCCATGGAATTAGGCGAATCTGTTGCCACGTATAATTACAAGGACAAGGTCACCGTTTTGTGCCAACGTGTCAAGCCGACGAAAAGGATCCCGATTCTTTCCACAGTTCATCACAATCCCACAGTTATTGAGGATCATAAAAGTCACATGCACATGTTTTATAATGCCACAAAGGGAGGAGTTGACACGTTCGATCAGATATGTTCTGCCCTGACCTGCAGCAGGAAGACCCGGAGGTGGCCCGTATGTGTCTTCTATGGGATTATCAATCTTGTTGTGAATAATTCCTTTTTTATCCACCAAAATTTGCCTGACAACACCTTGTATAACAGGAGGCAATTTTCTGCGGAATTGGCCATGGAACTCGCCCGTGATGCAGCACTTTCAAGACTCGCAAACAAGAGGTACCTCCCAAGGGACTTGACTTACCTCATTTGCTCTGTTTTTGCGGTACAAGAGCCCGAAGACGTGAGTCCAGACACTCCAAAACGAAGTGAGAAGCACAACAGATGCTCTCTCTGCTCTTCTTATTCTAATGTCAGGACCAAGCTTTTGTGTGGCAAGTGCCATAAGTCTGTTTGTAACTCCCATGTCAACTACACCTGCGACCAGTGCCAACTCAAGTAGTAAGTTTCACGAATTATTTTTCTTACCCGTTTATACTTACTAAAAACAATTTTTAACCTTTTTGCTGTCATCTAGGGTCATCATAGATTATTTATTTACCATTTTATTGCATATACATCAATTATTATTACTCTTACTAGATATGCCTTTCTTTTACGTCAATGGCGCACGGTGTGTGTTACATTTGAACTAAGCTTTTGCCCAGTTTATATTAACTATATATAATTCCTAAGGTTTTGCCATCATCTGGGATCATTGTAGATGACTTTTGGAAAAATTCATCCAAATATAATAAGTATTACTACTATAAATATAGCATTCCTTTCACACAAATATTTTGTAGTGATTTTGCGTATACAAAAATTAACCGCTTTTTCTTTTCTTTACAGATCTGGGAGTTTTGCTGATATCGGCGATTTTTTTACGTCAAGTTGTGCACACAGGACTCTAGTTGCAGCACCCAAGTGGTTTTTTGTTCATTGTTTTATTTTAAAGTGTCCAGTGCAAGTTATTTAGGAAAAATTGTATTTTTATACTTATTTTCGTATTTATGTAAGTACAGTGTTATTTTATATTCAAAGTTTTTTTTTCTCCTACACCAGTAGAAAGTAGACTCTTCAAACTAGTAAACTATGAAAAAAAAAATTGTAAATTGGTATCCTCCCGTTAACCCCCCCGAAAGGGAGTGTAACACATATGACACCACTCTACCTGTTACGGGCGGGTTTGGCCACGCTACCTGTCCAGGGTTAATGGGGCTGATTTTCAAACTATGGGTTTCCTGGGGGCTGATTTTGAAACTTTGGGTTTTCAGGGGGTTGATTTCAAAACTTGGTTTTAAGGGGGCTGATTTCCAAACTGGGTTTTCCAGGGGTCTGATATTCAAACTTTTGGTTTTCAAGGGGCTGATTCCCAAACTTTTGGTTTTCCTGAGGACATATTTTTAAACTTTGGGTTTCCCAGGGGGATGATTTTCAAAGATTGGGTTTTCCAGGGGATGAATTTCATACTTTGGATTTCCTGGGGGATGATTTTCAAACTTTTGGTTTCCTGGTGGCTTATTTTCAAACTGTGGGTTTTCATGGGGCTGATTTTCAAACTTTTGGTTTTCCAGGGGCTGGTTTTCAAACTTTTGTTTCCCTAGGGCTCATTTTAATACTGTGGGTTTCCTGGGGGCTGATTTTCAAACTTTGGGTTGTCAGGGGGCTGATTTTCAAACTTTGGGTTTCCTGGGGGCTGATTTTCAAACTTTTGGTTTCCTGGTGGCTTATTTTCAAACTGTGGGTTTTCATGGGGCTGATTTTCCAACTTTGGGTTTCCTGGGGGCTGATTTTCAATCTTTTGGTTTTCAGGGGGCTGATTTTCAAACTTTGGGTTTTCAGGGGGCTGTTTTTCAAACTTTTGGTTTTCAGGGGGCTGATTTTCAAACTTTGGGTTTTCCAAGGGGCCGATTTTCAAACTTTGGTTTTCACGGGGCTGATTTTCAAACTTTTGGTTTCAAGGGGCAGATTTTCAAACTTTTGATTTCCAAGGGGCTGATTTTCGAACTTAAGGTTTTCAAGGGGCTGATTTTCAAACTTTTGATTTTCAAGGGGCTGATTTTCGAACTTTGGGTTTCCTTGGGGCCGATTTTAAAACTTTTCGTTTTCAGAGGGCTGATTTTCAAAGTTTTGGTTTTCAAGGGGGTGATTTTCAAACTTTTGTTTCCCTGGGGCTGATTTTACTATTTTGGGTTTCCTGGGGGCTGATTTTCAAACTTTTGCTTTTCAGAGAGCAGAATTTCAAACTTTTGGTTTTCTAGGGGGTTGATCTTCAAACTTTTGGTTTCCTGGGGCTGATTTTCATAAATCGGGTTTCCTTGGGGCTGATTTTCAAAATTTTGGTTTTCAGGGGCTTATTTTCAAACTGGTTTTTCCATGGGCTGATTTTCAAACTTTGGATTTTCCAGGGGGCAGATTTTCGAACTTTGGGTTACCAGGGGCTTATTTTCAAACTTTTGGTTTTCAGGGGGCTTATTTTCAAAATTTGGGTTTCCTTGGGGCTGATTTTCAAAATTTTGTTTTTCAGGGGGCTTATTTGCAAACTTTTGTTTTTTCAGGGGCTAATTTTCAAACTTTGGATTTTCCAGGGGGCTGATTTTTTAACTTTGGGTTACCGAGGGGCTGATTTTCAAACTTTTGGTTTTCAGGGGGCTGATTTTCAAATTTTGGGTTTTCCAAGGGGCTGATTTTCAAACTTTTGGTTTCCTGGGGACTGATTTTCAAACTTTTGATTTTCAGGTGGCTGATTTTAAAACTGGGTTTTCAGAGGGTGAATTTTCAAACTTTGGGTTTCTTGGGGGCAGATTTTCCAACTTTGGGTTCCTGGGGGCTGATTTTCAAACTTTGGGTGATTTCAGGTGCTTATTTTAAAACTTTCGGTTTTTCAGGGGGCTGATTTTCAAACTTTGGGTCTTGTGGGTGCTAATTTTCAAAATTTGGGTTTTCCAGGGGCTGGTTTTCAAACTTTGGGTTTTCCAGGGGATGATATTCAAACTTTGGGTTTCCTGGGGGATGATTTTCAAACATTAGGGGTCTTGGGGGCTGATTTTTAAACTTTTGGTTTTCTGGGGCCTGATCATCAAACTCTGGGTTTTCAAGGGGCTGATATTCAAACTTTTGGTTTTCAGGGGCTGATTTTCATACTTTTGGTTTTCAAGGGGGCTGATTTTCAAACTTTTAATTTCCTGGGGCTTATTTTCAAACTTTGGGTTTTCCAGGGGCTGATTTTCAAAGCATGGGTTTCCTGGAGGATGATTTTAAAACTTTGGGTTTCCTGGGTGCTGATTTTAAAACTTTTGGTTTTAAGGGGGCGGATTTCCAAACTTGGTTTTCCAGGGGTCTGGTATTCAAACTTTTGTTTTTAAAGGGGCTGATTTTCAAACTTTTGGTTTTCCTGAGGACATATTTTTAAACTTTGGGTTTCCTGACGGCTGATTTTGAAACTTCTGGTTTCCAGAGGGCTGATTATCAAACTTTTGGTTCCCTAAGGGGCTGATTTTCAAACTTTTGGTTTCCTGCGGGCTGATTTTCAAACATTGGGTTTTCCAGGGGCTTATTTTAACCCTGGATAGGTACGGTGGGTCGTTTGCGACCCCGAGCGTCAAAAAAAAACAGGTTTTTCTCACGTGACTCACCCCTGTGACTGAATTTGTGGGTGATCGACCTGCAGGAGGTGTGTCACCTACACGCTCTAGTAGTGTCCAGATGTGCATTGCTGTAGCTGTACTCCTTCCCCGATTTCTGAGACGCGTCGGGGTCGTTCGCGTCCGAGTTTACCCTTCTGAGGTAGTTTGCATAATTATCAAAGTTATTACGTATTATGAAATTGTCGTAGAATGGTGCAACTTGTATAGGTTATCAGTTGTGGAAAGTCTTGGTGGATTGTTTGGCTACCATGTGCATGTTTTTTTTTTAGTTAAAATGTCATTCATCACCACGAGGACCATTTTACCGCGAGTGCCCCTTTTTCATTTTTTTTCATTTTTTTGCCAAGTCATTTTTCCGTAAGATATTGCCAAATAGTGTCGTAAAACTTTTGCTTGTTTAGTGTTGGAAAGTGTGTCTAGATGATCTGGCTACCCATGCATGACTTTGTTTTTGTCAGATACGACGTAGTTATTGGTATATTGGGTATTTAACTGCGGTTACCAATTTCTGTGTTTTTTTCAATATTTGTAAAAATTACTACGTAGTAAGGAATTGCCGTATATTATTCATTTTTTTTCATGTTTATGTGTTAGAGAGTGTGCCTTGATGGTTGGGCTAACACGTGCATGTCTTTTTTTTTATCTGAGATGTCGTATATTAGAATGTCGGGCATTTTACCGCGAGTGTCCCTTTTTAATTTTTTTTAATTTTTTTGCCAAGTCATTTTTCCGTAAGATATTGCGAAATAGTGTCGTAAAACTTTTGCTTTTTTAATGTTGGAAAGTGTGTCTAGATGATCTGGCTACCCATGCGTGATTTTGTTTTTGTCAGATACAACGTAGTTATTGGTATATTGGGTATTTAACTGCGGTTGCCAATTTCTGTTTTTTTTTCAATATTTGTAAAAATTTACTACGTAGTAAGGAATTGCCGTATATTATTGATTTTTTTTTCATGTTTATGTGTTAGAAAGTGTGCCTTGATGGTTGGGCTAACACGTGCATGTCTTTTTTTTTTATCTGAGATGCCGTATATTAGAATGTTGGGCATTTTTCCGCGAGTGCCCCTTTTTATTTGTTTTGCATTTTTTTGCTTAGTCATGTTACCGTAAGGAATTGGCAAGTAGTGTCGCAAAACTTATATTTTTATAGTGTTGGAAAGTGTTTCTAGATGATCTGGCTACCCATGCCTATTTTTTTTTAGCCAGATATGGCGTATATATAAGTATGTGTTCGATTTTCCTGTGATTGCCATTTTTTCGTTTTTTCCCATTTCTTTCAAAATTACTACGTACTAAGGAACTATCACAGAGTAATATTTCATTTATATGTTTATTTGTCGGAAAATATGCCTTGATGGTTTGCCTAGCACGTGGCTGAAATTTTTTTTTCTGAAATGCCGTATATTAGAATGGCCATTTTTCCACGAGTGCCCCTTTTTATTTGTTTTGCTTTTTTTTGCTCAGTCATGTTACCGTAAGGAATTGGCAAGTAGTGTCGCAAAACTTATATTTTTATAGTGTTGGAAAGTGTTTCTAGATGATCTGGCTACCCATGCCTATCTTTTTTTTAGCCAGATATGGTGTATATATAGGTATGTGTTCGATTTTCCGGTGATTGCCATTTTTTCGTTTTTTCCCAATTCTTTCAAAATTACTACGTACTAAGGAACTATCACAGAGTAATGATTCCTCTAGATGTTTATTTGTCGGAAAATTTTGTTTACTTTTTTTTTTATTGAATATCATCAAATTTTTTTAGCTAAAATATTGTTTTACATTTTTTTTTCGATTTTATTTCCCTTCAAAAAAATTTTTTGGGTCAGAATTTTAATTTTATAGTCGTAAAATAATCGACAATTATCCAGCAACCCACCATACAATTTTTATGCATATCCAATAATAATTAGATTAGTAAATAACACCTTGAAATTGACATACCCTTCCTACATTTCAAGTGGCAGATTAGGGAGTCTGAGTCAGTGTGGTTGGCGGCCATTTTGTGGACATATCCGAAGCGTAAGCTGCCCTATCTATATATATTCTTGTTCCCTATAGAATTTGTGATATTTTGGTATATTTTTACCTGCATAAATATCATATTATATATTAAATATATGTATTTTTTTACGAAATTTCCAAGTAGTCAAAAAATTACCTTTAGATATGGCCCCTGATATAAATGTAATTTACAAAATAATGAAATTTTTTTTACATATTTCTATTTTAGGATAACATATGTTTATTCCCTAAAAAAATTAGCCACTTCCTATTTCATTTGGGTACCCAAAAAAATTCATGAAATTTGGACAATTTTTTTTTGGCCAAAAAAAGTTACCCTTTTTTTCTCATTTCAGATCTTCACCTCCATGGGTCTGACTTCATCCAAAATACATCAAGATGTGTCCTAAACATTCAAGAATCAATTCCTAAAAGGATTTGTGTATATATGTATAAACTTTTTTTTTATGAATTTTTATGTCAGGTCTTTTTTTTTCTACTTAATTTTTTAAAATATTTATAATAAATAGTTTTTCTGCAGATGAGTAGTATTTATCTTTACAGTTGTTTTAAGCATTCATTGAAGTTTTTTTTGGCAAAAGAAAAAAGGAGGTTACTGCAAAAACTGATTTTTCAAGAATTTTTTTGGCGTCGGGGTCGTTCGCGTCCGAGTATACCCTTAAAGGGGTGTCCGAGGACCGTACCTATTCAGGGTTAAAACTGGGTTTCTTGGTGGATGATTTTCAATTTGGGTTTTCAGGGCCTGATTTTTCAAACTTGGTTTTCAGGGGGCTGATTTTCAAACTGGGTTTTCAGGGGGCTGTTTTCAAACCTTTGGTTTTCAGGGGACTGATTTTCAAACTCTGGGTTTTCCAAGGGGCTGTTTTTCAAACTTTCGGTTTTCAGGGGGCTGATTGTCAAACTTTTGGTTTTCCAGGAGCCTGATTTTCAAACTTTTGGTTTCCTGGGGCTTATTTTCATACTTTGGGTTTCCTGGGGGCTGATTTTTAAACTTTTGGTTTTCAGGGGGATGATTTTCAAACTTGGTTTTTCAGAGGCCGATTTATAAACTTTGGATTTTCCAGGAAGCTGAATTTCAAACTTGGGTTTTCACAGGGGAATGATTTTCAAACTTTGGGTTTTCAGGGGGCTGATTTTCATATTTTGGGATTTCCAAGGGGCTGATTTTCAAACATTTGCTTTCCTGGGGTCTGATTTCCAAACTTTTGGTTTTCAGGGGGCTGATTTTTAATTTTTTCATTTTACAGGGAGCTGATTATCAAACTTTTGGTTTCCTGAGGGGCTGATTTTCAAACTTTTGGTTTCCTCTACCGCTCATTTTCAAACTTTGGGTTTCATTGGGGCTGATTTGCAGACTTTTGGTTTTCCAGGGGGCTGATTTTCAAACTTTGGGTTTTCCATGGGCTGATTTTCTAACTTTGGGTTTCTTGGGGGCTCATTTTCAATTTTTGGGTTTCCTGGGGGCTAATTTTCAAACTTTTTTTTCAGGTGTCGGATTTTCAAACTATTGGTTTGTCAGGGGGCTGATTTTCAAACTTCCGGTTTTCCAGGGTGCCGATTTTGAAAACTTTGGGTTTCCAGGGGGCTGATTTCCAAACTGAGTTTTCTAGGGGGCTGATTTTCAATTTTTGGGTTTTCAGGGGGCTGATTTTAAAACTTTTGGTTTTGTGGGGGCTGATTTTCAAACTTTGAGTTTACTGGGGGCTAATTTTCAAACTGGGTTTTCAGGGGGCTGATTTTCCAACTTTGGGTTTTCAGGGCCTGATTTTCAAACTTTTGGTTTTCAGGGGGCTGATTTTCAAACTTTGGGTTTTCAGGGGGCTTTTTTAAAACTTTTGGTTTCCTGGGGCTGATTTTCATACTTGGTTTTCTGGGGGCTGATTTTTAAACTTTTGGTTTTCAAGGGGCTGATTTTCGAACTTTTGGTTTTTCAGGGTCTTATTTATAAACTTTGAATTTTCCAGGGGCTGATTTTCAAACTTGGGTTTTCACAGGGGACTGATTTTCAAACTTTGGGTTTTTGGGTGCTGATTTTCAAATTTTGGGTTTTCCAATGGGCTGATTTTCAAACTTTTGGTTTCCTGGGGGCTGATTTTCAAACTTTTGGTTTTCAGGGGACTGATTTCCAAACTTTGGGTTTTCAGGGGGCTGATCTTCAAACTTTTGTTTGTCAGGGGGCTGATTCTCAAACTTTTGTTTGTCAGGGGGCTGATATTCAAACTTTTGGTTTTCAAGGGGCTGATTTTCAAACTTTTGGTTTTCCTGAGGACATATTTTTGAACTTTGGGTTTCCTGGGGGCTGATTTTCAAACTTCTGGTTTCCAAGGGGCTGATTATCAAACTTTTGGTTCTCCAGGGGGCTGATTTTCAAACTTTTGGTTTCTTGAGGGCTGATTTTCAAACATTGGGTTTTCCAGGGGCTTATTTTAAAACTGGGTTTCCCGGTGGATGATTTTCAAACTCGGTTTCCAGGGCCCAATTTTCAAACTTTTGGTTTTCAGGGGGCTGATTTTCAAACTTTGGGTTTTCACGGGGCTGTTTTCCAACTTTTGGTTTTCAGGGGACTGATTTTCAAACGTTGGGCTTTCCAAAGGGCTGTTTTTCAAACTTTTGGTTTTCAGGGGGCTGATTTTCTAAATTTTGGTTTTCAAGGGGCTGATTTTCAAACTTTTGATTTTCAAGGGGTTGATTTTCGAACTTTGGGTTTCCTTGGGGCCGATTTTCAAACTAGGTTTTCAGAGGGCTGATTTTTAAACTTTTGGTTTTCAAGGGGCCTTATTTTCAAACTTTTGGTTTCCTGGGGCTTATTTTCATACTTTGTGTTTCTTGGGGGCTGATTTTTAAACTTTTGGTTTTCAGGGGGATGATTTTTAAACTTGGTTTTTCAGAGGCCGATTTATAAACTTTGGATTTTCCAGGAAGCTGAATTTCAAACTTGGGTTTTCACAGGGGGATGATTATCAAACTTTTGGTTTTCAGGGGGCTGATTTTCAAATTTTGGGATTTCCAAGGGGCTGATTTCCAAACATTTGCTTTCCTGGGGTCTGATTTCCAAACTTTTGGTTTTCAGGGGGCTGATTTTCAAACTTTGGGTTTTCAGGGGGCTGATTTTCAAACTTTTGTTTGTCAGGGGGCTGATTTTCAAACTTTAAATTTTCAATGGGCTGATTTCAAAACTTTGGGTTTTCCAGGGGGCTAATTTTCAAACTTTGGGTTTCCTGGGGGCTGAATTTGGACTTTGGGTTTTCAGGGGGCTGATTCTCAAACTTTTGGTTTTCCAGGGGGCTGAATTTCAAACTTTGGGTTTTCCAGGGTGCTGATTTTCTAACCTTGGGTTTCGTGGGGGCTGATTTTCAAACTTTGGGTTTCCTAGGGGCTGATTTTCAAACTTGGGGTTTTCGGGTGGTGTATTTTCTAACATGGTGTTTCCTGGGGGCTGATTTTCAATCTTTTGGTTTTCTAGGGGCTGATTTTCCAACTTTGGGTTTTCAGGGGGCTGTTTTTCAAAGTTTTGGTTTTCAGGGGACAAATTTTCAATCTTTTGGTTTTCTGAGGGCTGATTTTCCAACTTTGGGTTTTCGGGGGGGGGTGATTTTCATACTTTGGGTTTCCTGGGGGCTGATTTTTAAACTTTTGGTTTTAAGAGGGCTGATTTTCAAACTTTTGGTTTTCCAGGGGGCTGATTTTCAAACTTTTGGTTTCCTGGGGCTGATTTTCATAAGTTGGGTTTCCTGGGGGCTGATTCTCGAACTTTTGGTTTTCAGGGGTTGATTTTCAAACTTTGGATTTTCCAGGGGACTGATATTCAAACTTTGGGTTTCCCATGGGGCTGATTTTCAAACTTTGGGTTTTCAGGGGGCTGATTTTCAAATTTTGGGTTTTCCAAGGGGCTGTTTTTCAAACTTTTGGTTTCCTGGGGGACTGATTTTTGGACTTTTGGTTTCCTGGGGGCTGATTTTCAAACTTGATTTTCAAGGAGCTGATTTTCTAACTGGGTTTTCAGGGGGCTGATTTTCAAACTTTTGGTTTTCAGGGTGCTGATTTTCAAACTTTAAGTTTTCACAGGGCTGATTTTTTAACTTATGGTTTTCAGGGGTTGATTTCAAAACTCTGGGTTTCCCAGGGGGCTGATTTTCAAACCTTGGGTTTCTTGGGGGCTGATTTTGAACTCTGGGTTTCCAGGGGGGCTTATTTTCAAACTTTTGATTTTCCTGGGGGCTGATCATCAAACTCTGGGGTTTCAAGGGGCTGATTTTCAAACTTTTGGTTTTCAGGGGCTGATTTTCATACTTTTGGTTTTCAAGGGGGCTCATTTTCAAACTTTCAATTTCCTGGGGCTTATTTTCAAACTTTGGGTTTTCCATGGGGCTGATTTTAAAGGTATGGGTTTCCTGGAGGATGATTTTAAAAATTTGGGTTTCCTGGGGGCTGATTTCCCAATTTCTTGTTTTCATGGGGCTGAGTTTCCAACCATGGGTTTCCTGGGGGCCGATTTTGAAACTTAGTTTTCAGGGGGCTAATTTTAAAACTTTTGGTTTTAAGGGGGCTGATTTCCAAACTGGGTTTTCCAGGGGTCTGATATTCAAACTTTTGGTTTTAAAGGGGCTGATTTTCAAACTTTTGGTTTTCCTGAGGACATATTTTTAAACTTTGGGTTTCCTGGCGGCTGATTTTGAAACTTTTGGTTTCCAGGGGGCTGATTATCTTTCTTTTGGTTCTCCAGAGGGCGGATTTTCAAACTTTTGGTTTCATGAGGGCTGATTCTCAAACATTGAGTTTTCCAGGGGCTTATTTTAAAACTGGGTTTCCTGGTAGACGATTTTCAAACTGGGTTTTCAGCGCCTGATTTTCAAACTTTTGGTTTTCAGGGGGCTGATTTTCAAACTGGGTTTTCAGGGGGCTGTTTTCAAACTTTTGGTTTTCAGGGGACTGATTTTCAAACTCTGGGTTTTCCAAGGGGCGGTTTTTCAAACTTTTGGTTTTAAGGGGGCTGATTTTTTAAATTTTGGTTTTCAAGGGGCTGATTTTCAAACTTTTGATTTTCAAGGGGATGAATTTGGGTTTCCTTGGGGCTGATTTTCAAACTAGGTTTTCAGAGGGCTGATTTTCAAACTTTTGGTTTTCCAGGGGCCTGATTTTCAAACTTTTGGTTTCCTGGGGCTTATTTTCATACTTTCGGTTTCCTGGGGGCTGATTTTTAAACTTTTGGTTTTCAGGGGGATGATTTTCAAACTCGGTTTTTCAGAGGCCGATTTATAAACTTTGGATTTTCCAGGAAGCTGAATTTCGAACTTGGGTTTTCACAGTGGGATGATTTTCAAACTTTGGGTTTTCAGGGGGCTGATTTTCAAATTTTGGGATTTCCAAGGGGCTAATTTCTAAACATTTGCTTTCCTGGGGTCTGATTTCCAAACTTTTGGTTTTCAGGGGCCGATTCTCAAATTTTTGATTTTACAGGGGGCTGATTTTCAAACTTTTGGTTTCCGGGGGGGCTGATTTTCAAACTTTTAGTTTCCTGTACTGCTCATTTTCAAACTTTGGGTTTCCTTGGGGCTTATTTTCAGACTTTTGGTTTTCCAGGGGGCTGATTTTCAAACTTTGGGTTTTCTGTGGGCTGATTTTCTAACTTTGGATTTCTTGGGGGCTCATTTTCAATTTTTGGGTTTCCTGGGGGCTAATTTTCAAACTTTTTTTTCAGGTGTCGTATTTTCAAACTTTCGGTTTTCCAGGGTGCCGATTTTGAAAACTGGGTTTTCCAGGGGGCTGATTTCCAAACTGAGTTTTCTAGGGGGCTGATTTTGAATTTTTGGGTTTTCAGGGGGCTGATTTTAAAACTGGGTTTTCTGGGGGCTGATTTTCAAACTTTGAGTTTACTGGGGGCTAATTTTCAAACTTTTGGTTTTCAGGGGGCTGATTTTCCAACTTTGGGTTTTCAGGGCCTGATTTTCAAACTTTTGGTTTTCAGGGGGCTGATTTTCAAACTTTTGGTTTTCAGGGGGCTGTTTTAAAACTTTTGATTTCCTGGGGCTGATTTACATACTTTGGGTTTCCTGGGGGCCGATTTTTAAATTGTTGGTTTTCAATGGGCTGATTTTCAAACTTTTGGTTTTTAGGGTCTTATTTATAAACTTTGGATTTTCCAGGGGGCTGATTTTCAAATTTGGGTTTTCACATGGGGGTGATTTTCAAACTCTGGGTTTTCGGGAGATGATTTTCAAATTTTGGGTTTTCCAATGGGCTGATTTTCAAACTTTCGGTTTCCTGGGGGCTGATTTTCAAACTTTTGGTTTTCAGGGGACTGATTTTAAAACTTTGGGTTTTCAGGGGGCTGATTCTCAAACTTTTGTTCGTCAGAGGGCTGATATTCGGACTCTAAGTTTTCAAGGGGCTGATTTCAAAACTTTGGGTTTTCCAGGGGGCTGATTTTAAACTTTGGGTTTCCTGGGGGCTGATTTTCATCTCTGGGTTTTCAGTGGGCTGATTCTCAAACTTTTGGTATCTCAGGGAGCTGAATTTCAAACTTTGGGTTTTCCAGGTGGCTGATTTTCAAACTTTGGGTTTCCTGGGGGCTGATTTTCAAGCTATGGGTTTTAATGGGACTGATTTTCAAACTGCGGGTTTTCAGGGGGCTGATTTTCAAACTGTGGGTTTTCAGGGGGCTGATTTTCAAACTTTGGGTTTCCTGGGGCTTATTTTAAATCTTTTGGTTTTCAGGGGGCTGATGTTCAAACTTTGGGTTTTTAGGGGGCTGTTTTTCAAACTTTTGGTTTTCAGGGAGCTGATTTTCAAACTGGGTTTTCCAAGGGGACGATTTTCAAAATTTGGTTTTCACGGGGCTGATTTTCAAACTTTTGGTTGTCAAAAGGGCTGATTTTCAAACTTTTGATTTTCAAGAGGCCAATTTTCGAACTTTAGGTTTTCAAGGGGCTGATTTTCAAACTTTTGATTTTCAAGGGGCTGATTTTTGAACTTTGGGTTTCCTTGGGGCCGATTTTTAAACTTTTGGTGTTCAGAGGGCATATTTTCAAACTTTGGGTTTTCTGGGGGCTGTTTCCAAACTTTTGGTTTTCATGAGACTGATTTTCAAACTCTGGGTTTTCCAAGGGGCTGTTTTTCAAACTTTTGGTTTTCATGGGGCTGATTTTCTGAATTTTGGTTTTCAAGGGGGTGATTTTCAAACTGGATTTTCAAGTGGTTGATTTTCGAACTTTGGGTTTCCTTGGGGCTGATTTTCAAACTAGGTTTTCAGAGGGCTGATTTTCAAACTTTTGGTTTTCAAGGGTCCTGATTTTCAAACTTTTGGTTTCCTGGGGCTTATTTTCATACTTTGGGTTTCCTGGGGGCTATTTTTTAAACTTTTGGTTTTCAGGGGGATGATTTTTAAACTTGGTTTTTCAGAGGCCGATTTATGAACTTTGGATTTTCCAGGAAGCTGAATTTCAAACTTGGGTTTTCACAGGGGGATGATTTTCAAACTTTGGGTTTTCAGGGGGCTGATTTTCAAATTTTGGGATATCCAAGGGGCTGATTTCCAAACATTTGCTTTCCTGGGGTCTGATTTCCAAACTTTTGGTTTTCAGGGGGCTGATTTTCAAACTTTGGGTTTTCAGGGGGCTGATTTTCAAACTTTTGTTTGTCAGGGGGCTGATTTTCAAACTTCAAGTTTTCAATGGGCTGATTTCAAAACTTTGGGTTTTCCAGGGTGCTGATTTTCAAACTTTTGGTTTCCTGGGGGCTGAATTTGGACTCTGGGTTTCCAGGGGGCTGATTCTTAAACTTTTGGTTTTCAAGGGGGCTGAATTTCAAACTTTGGGTTTTCCAGGGTGCTGATTTTCGAACCTTGGGTTTCGTGGGGGTTATTTTCAAACTTTGGGTTTCCTGGGGGCTGATTTTCAAACTTTGGGTTTTCAGGTGGCTGATTTTCTAACATTGGGTTTCCTGGGGGCTGATTTTCAATCTTTTGGTTTTCTAGGGCTGATTTTCTAACTTTGGGTTTTCAAGGGGGGTTTCTCAAACTTTCGGTTTTCAGGGGGCTGATTTTCAATCTTTTGGTTTCCTGGGGGCTGATTTTCCAACTTTGGGTTTTCAGGGGAGGGTGATTTTCATACTTTGGGTTTCCTGCGGGCTGATTTTTAAACTTTAGGTTTTAAGAGGGCTGATTTTCAAACTTTTGGTTTTACAGGGGGCTGATTTTCAAACTTTTGGTTTCCTGGGGCTGATTTAAAAACTTTGGGTTTCCTGGGGGCTGATTCTCGAACTTTTGGTTTTCAAGGGGCTTATTTTCAAACTTGTTTTTTCAGGGGTTGATTTTCAAACTTTGGATTTTCCAGGGGGCTGATATTCAAACTTTGGGTTTCCCATGGGGCTGATTTTCAAACTTTGGGTTTTCAGGCGGCTGATTTTCAAAATTCGGGTTTTTCAAGGGGCTGATTTTTCAAACTTTTGGTTTCTGGGGACTGATTTTTAAACTTTTGGTTAACTGGGGGCTGATTTTCAAACTTGATTTTCAAGGAGCTGATTTTCAAACTATGGGTTTCCTGGAGGATGATTTTAAAACTTTGGGTTTCCTGGGGGCTGATTACCAAACTTTTTGTTTTCAATGGGGCTGATTTTCAAACTCCCGGTTTTCCACGGCACTGTTTTTCAAACTTTGGGTTTTCACAGGGCTGTTTTCGAAACTTTGGGTTTTCAGGGTCTGATCTCCAAACGTTTGGTTTTCAGGGGGCTCATTTTCAAACTGGGTTTTCCAAGGGGCTGATTGTCGAACTTTTGGTTTCCTGGGGATGATTTTCAAACTTTGGTTTTTTCCTTGGGGCTGATTTACGAGCTTTGGGTTTCCTGGGGGCTGATTTTCAAAATTTGGGTTTCTTTGGGGGCTGATTTTCAAACTTTGGTTTTCAGGGGGCTGATTTTTAAATTTTAGGTTTTCTGGGGGCTTATTTTCAAACTGTGGGTTTCCTGGGGGCTGATTTTCAAACTTTTTGTTTTCAGGGGACTCTTTTCAAACTTTTGGTTTTCTGGGGCTGATTTTGAAACTTTGGGTTTTTCCTGGGGGCTGATTTTTGAACTTTGGGTTTCCTAGGGGCTGATTTTCAAACTTTGGGTTTTCAGGGGGCTGATTTTCAAACTGTGGGTTTCCTGGGGCTAATTTTCAATCCATGGGTTTTCAGGGGGCTGATTTTCAAACTTTGGGTTATCAGGGGGCTGATTTTCAAACTTTGGGTTTTCAGGGGGCTGTTTTTCAAACTTTTGGTTTTCAGGGGCTTATTTTCTAACACTGGGTTTACCAAGGGGCTGATTTTCAAACTTTTGATTTTCTAGGGGCAGATTTTTGAAATGGGTTTCCTTGGGGCCGATTTTCAAACTTTTGGTTTTCAGAAGGCTGATTTTCAAACTCTGGGTTTTCCAAGGGGCTGATTTTAAAACTTTTGATTTTCATTGGGATGATTTTTGAACATTGGGTTTCCTGGGGGCCGATTTTCAAACTTATGGTTCTCAGAAGGCTGATTTTCAAACTTTTGGTTTTCCAGGGTGCTGATTTTCAAACTTTTGGTTTCCTGTGGCTAATTTTCATACTTTGGGTATCTGGGGGCTGATTTTCAAACTTTTGGTTTTCTGGGTACTGATTTTCAAACTTTGGGTTTTCAGGGGCTGATTTTCAAACTTTGTGTTTTCAGGGGGCTGATATTCAAACTTTGGGGTTTTCAAGGGAATGATTTTCAAACTTTGGGTTTCCTTGGGGCTGATTTTCGAACTTTGGGTTTCTTGGGGATGTTTTTAAACTTTGGGTTTCCTGGGGATGATTTTCAAACTTTGGGTTTTCAGGGGGGCTGATTTTCAATCTTTTGGTTTTCAAGGGGGCTGATTTTCAACTTTTGGTTTCCTGGGGCTGATTTTAAAACTGGGTTTTCATGGGGTTGATTTTCAAACTTCTGGTTTTCTTGGGGCTGATTTTCATACTTTGGATTTTCTAGGGGGCTGATTCTTAAACTTCAAGTTTCCTGTGGGCATATTTTCACACTTTGGGTTTTCAGGGGCTGATTTTCAAACTTTGGGTTTTTCCTAGGCCTGATTTTTCAAAATTTGGGTTTCCTGGGGCTGATTTTAAACTTTGGGTTTTCACGGGGTTGATTTCAAAACTTTGGGTTCCAGGGGCTGATTTCCAAACTTTTGGTTTTCAGGGGGCTCATTTTCAAACTTTGGGTTTTCCAGGGGGCTGATTGTCAAACTTTGGGTGTTCAGGGGGTTGATTTTCAAACTTTTGGTTTTCTTGGGGTTGATTTTCAAACTTTGGGTTTTCCAGGGGGCTGATTCTCAAACTTTTGGTTTTCCAGGGGATGATTTTCAAACTTTGGGTTTCCTGGGGCTGATTTTCAAACTTTTGGTTACCTGGCTGCTGATTTTCAAACTTTTGGTTTCCTGGGGCTGATTTTCATACTTTGGGCTTCCTGGGGGCTGATTTTCAAACTTTTGGTTTTCTGGGGGCTGATTTTCTAGCTATGGGTTTTCAGGGGGCTGATTTTCAAACTTTAGGTTTTCAGGGGGCTGATTTTCAAACTTCAGGTTTTCCTGGGGCTGATTTTCAAACTTTAGGTTTTCAGGGAGCCTATTTTCAAACTTTTTGTTTTCAGGGGGCTGATTTTCAAACTTTTGATTTTCAAGGGGTTGATTTACAAACTTTAGGTTTTCAGAGGGCTGATTTTCAAACTTTGGGTTTTCCAAAAGGCTGATTTTCAAACTTTGGGTTTCCTGTGGGCGGATTTAATAACTTTGAGTTTTCCAAGGGGCTGATTTTTAAACTATGGGTTTTCCAGGGGGCTGATTTTCAAACTTTTGATATTCGGGGGGCTGATTTTCAAAATTTTGGTTTTCAGGGGCCTGATTTTCAAACTTTGGGTTTCCTGGGACTGACTTTCAAACTGGGTTTTTAAAGGGCTTATTTTCGAACTTTGGGTTTTCAGGGGGCTGATTTTCAAACTTTTGGTTTCCTTGGGCTGATTTTCAAACTTTGCAGTTTCCAGGGGACTTTTTTCAAACTTCGGGTTTGCTGGGGGCTGATTTTCAAACTTATGGTTGTCAGGGGGCGTACTTTTCAAACTTTGGGGTTTTTCAAGGGGCTGATTTTCAAACTTTGAGTTTCCTGGGGGCTGATTTTCAAAATTTGGGTTTTCCATGGGGTGATTTTCAAACTTTGGGTTTTCCTGGGGCTGATTTTCAAACTTTGGGTTTTCCTTGGGGCTGATTTTCAAACTTTTGGTTACCTAGGGGCTGATTTTCAAACTTAGGGTTTCCTTGGGGGCTGATTGTCAAATTTGGGTTTTAAGGGGCTGATTTTCAAACTTTTGGTTTTCAAGGGGGCTGATTTTAAAACTTTTGGTTTCCAGGGGCTGATTTTCAAAACTTTGTTTTCAGGGGGCTGATTTCAAACTTCGGGTTTCCTGCGGGCTATTTTCAAACTTTGGGTTTTCTAGGGGCTGATTTTCAAACTTTGGGTTTTCTAGGCTGATTTTCAAACTTTGGGTTTCCTGTGGCTGATTTTTAAACCTTGGGTTTTCAGGGGGCTGATTTTCAAACTTTGGGTTTTCACAGAGCTGATTTCAAAACTTTGGGTTTTCAGGGGCTGATTCCCAAACTTTTGGATTTCAGGGGGCTCATTTTCAAACTGGTTTTCCAGGAGTTTTATTTTCAAACTTTTGGTTTTTGTGGGGTTGAATTTCAAACTTTTGGTTTTCCCGGGACTCATTTTCAAACTTTTCGTTTTCTGGGGCTGATTTTAAAACTGGGTTTTTTCCAGGGGGCTGATTTTTGAACTTTGGTTTTCCTAGTGCTGATTTTAAAACTTTGGGTTTTCAGGGGGCTGATTTTCAAACTGTGGGTTTCCTGGGGGCTTATTTTCAAACCATGGGTTTTCAGGGGGCTGATTTTCAAACTTTGGGTTCTCAGGGGGCTGATTTTCAATCTTTTGGTTTTCATTTGCTGATTTTCAAACTTTGGGTTTTCAGGGGGCTGTTTTTCAAACTTTTAGTTTTCAGGGGCTTATTTTCAAACTCTAGGTTTTCCAAGGGGCTGATTTTCAAACTTTTGATTTTCAAGGGGCTGATTTTTGAACTTTGGGTTTCTTGGGGGCCTATTTTCAAACTTTTGGTTTTCAGAAGGCTGATTTTCAAACTCTGGGTTTTCCAAGGGGCTGATTTTCAAACTTTTGATTTTCAAGGGGCTGATTTTTGAACTTTGGGTTTCCTGGGGGCCGATTTTCAAACTTTTGGTTTTCAGAAGGCTGATTTTTAAACTTTTGGTTTTCCCGGGGGCGGATTTTCAAACTTTTGGTTTCTTGGGTCTGATTTTCATACTTTGGGCTTCCTTGGGGCTGAGTTTCAAACTTTTGGTTTTCTGGTGATTGATTTTCAATCTTTGGGTTTTCTGGGGCTGATTTTCAAACTTTGGGTTTTCAGGGGCTGATTTTCAAACTTTTGGTTTTCCTGGGGCTGATTTTCAAACTTTGGGTTTTCAGGGGGCTGATTTTGAGACTTTGGGTTTTCAAGGGGCTGATTTTCAAACTTTTGGTATTCATGGGGCTGATTTTCAAACTTTTGGTTTTCAAGGGGCTGATTTTCAAACATTTGATTTTCAACTGGCTGATTTACAAACTTTGGGTTTTCAGAGGGCTGATTTTCAAACTGGGTTTTCCAAAGGCTGATTTTCAAACTTTAGGTTTCCTGGGACAGATTTTTGAACTTTGGTTTGCCAGTGGGCGGATTTTTGAACTATGGGTTTTCTAGGGGGCTGATTTTCAAACTTTTATTTTTCAAGGGGCTGATTTTCAAACTTTTGGTTTTCAGGCACTGATTTTCAAACTTTGGGTTTTCAGAGGGCTGATTTTCAAACATTGGGTTTCCAAGGGGCTGATTTTCAAACTTTGGGTTTTCCAAAAGGGCTGATTTCAAACTTTGGGTTTCCTGGGGGTGGATCTTAAACTTTAGGTATTCAATGGTCTGATTTTCATACTTTTGGTTTTCAGGGGCTGATTTTCAAACTTGTGGTTTCCTGGGGCTGATTTTCAAACTTTGTGTTTTCCAGAGGGCTGATTTTCCAACTTAAGGTTTCCTGGGGGCTGATTTCCAAACTTTTGGTTTTCAGGGCTGATTTTTGAAGTATGGGTTTTCCAGGGGGCTAATTTCAAAATTTTGAGTTTTCGGGGGCCTGATTTTCAAACTTTGGGTTTCCTGGGGCTGACTTCCAAACTGGGTTTTTAAAGGGCTGATTTTCAAACTTTGGGTTTTCAGGGGTGATTTTCGAACTTTTGTTTTTCAGGCGGCTGATTTTCAAACTTTTGGTTTCCTTGGGCTGATTTTCAAACTTTGCGGTTTCCAGAGGGGCTTATTTTCAAACTTCCCGTTTCCTGGGGGCTGATTTTCAAACCTATGGTTGTCAGGGGGCGTAATTTTCAAACTTTAGGCTTTTAAAGGGGCTGATTTCCAAACTTTGGGTTTCCTGGGGGCTGATTTTCAAACTTTGGGTTTTCCAGGGGGCTGATTTTCAAACTCTGGGTTTTTTGGGGGCTGATTTTCAAACTTTGAGTTTTCCAGTGGGTTGATTTTCAAACTTTGGGTTTTCCAGGGGGATGATTTTCAAACTTTGGGTTTCCTGGGGGCTGATTTTCCAACTTTTGGTTACCTAAGGGCTGATTTTCAAACTTAGATTTCCTGAGGGCTGATTGTCAAATTTGGGTTTTAAGGGGGCTGATTTTCAAACTTTTGGTTTTCAAGGGGGCTGATTTTAAAACTTTTGGTTCCCTGGGGCTGATTTTACAACTGGGTTTTCAGGGGGCTGATTTTCAAACTTCTGGTTTCCTTGGGGCTGATTTTCATACTTAGGATTTTCTAGGGGCTGATTTTCAAACTTTTGTTTCCTTAGGGCATATTTTCAAACTTTGGGTTTGCTGGGGGCTGATTTTCAAACTTTGGGTTTTTCCTAGGCCTGATTTTCAAACTTTGGGTTTCCTGGAGCTGATTTTTAAACCTTGGGTTTTCAGGGGGCTGATTTTCAAACTTTGGGTTTTCACAGGTCTGATTCAAAACTTTGGGTTTTCAGGGGCTGATTTCCAAACTTTTGGTTTTCAGGGGGCTCATTTTCAAACTGGGTTTTCCAGGGGGCTGATTGTCAAACTTTGGGTTTTCAGGGGGTTGATTTTCAAATTTTTGTTTTTTGTGGGGTTGAATTTCATACTTTTGGTATTCAGGGGACTCATTTTCAAACTTTTGGTTTTCTGGGGCTGATTTTAAAACTTTGGGTTTTTTCTGGGGGTCTGATTTTCGAACTTTGGGTTTCCTAGGGGCTGATTTTCAAACTTTGGGTTTTCAGGGGGCTGATTTTAAACTCTGTGGGTTTCCTGGGGGCTAATTTTAAAACCATGGGTTTTCAGGGGGCTGATTTTAAAACTTTGGGTTATCAGGGGGCTGATTTTCAATCTTTTGGTTTTCATGTGGCTGATTTTCGAACTTTGGGTTTTCAGGGGGCTCTTTTTCAAACTTTTGGTTTTCAGGGGCTTATTTTCAAACTCTGGGTTTTCATAGGGGCTGATTTTCAAACTTTTGATTTTCAAGGGGCTGATTTTTTAACTTTGGGTTTCCTGGGGCCGATTTTCAAACTTTTGGTTTTCAGAAGGCTGATTTTCAAACTCTGGGTTTTCCAAGGGGCTGATTTTCAAACTTTTGATTTTCAAGGGGCTGATTTTTGAACATTGGGTTGCCTTGGGGCCGATTCTCAAACTTTTGGTTTACAGAAGGCTGATTTTCAAACTTTTGGTTTTCCAGGGGGCTGATTTTCAAACTTTTGGTTTCCTGGGGCTGATTTTCATACTTTGGGCTTCCTGGGGGCTGATTTTCACACTATTGGTTTTCTGGGGACTGATTTTCGAACTTTCGGTTTTCAAGGGCTGATTTTCAAACTTTGGGTTTTCAGGGAGCTGATTTTCAAACTTTGGGGTTTTCAAGGC
Organism: Palaemon carinicauda; assembly: GCF_036898095.1. NCBI lineage: Eukaryota > Metazoa > Arthropoda > Malacostraca > Decapoda > Palaemonidae > Palaemon > Palaemon carinicauda. Next base: position 2,651,305 of record NC_090767.1, read on the forward strand.
GCTGATTTTCAAACTTTAGGTATTCAGGGGGCTGATTTTTGAACTTTGGATTTCTTGGGGCTAATTATCAAACTTTGGGTTTTTCAGGGGGCTGATTTTCAAACTTTGGGTTTCCTTGGGGCTGATTTTCAAACTTTGGGTTTTCCAGGGGCTGATTTTCAAACTTTGAGTTTCTTGGCGGCTGATTTTTAAACTTTGGGTTTTCCTGGGGGATGATTTTCAAACTTTGAGTTTTCTGGGGGCGGATTTCCAAACTTTTGGCTACCTTGGGTCTGATTTTCAAACTTAAGGTTTCCCGGGGGCTTATTTTCAAACTTATGGTTATCAGGCGGCGGACTTTTCGAACTGGTTTTCAAGGGGCTGATTTTCAAACTTTGGGTATCCTGGGGTCTGATTTTCAAACTTTGGGTTTTCCAGGAGGCTGATTTTCAAACTTTGGGTTTCCTGGGGCTGATTTTCAAACTTTGGGTTTTCCAGGGAGCTGATTCTCAAACTTTGGGTTTTTCAGGGGATGATTTTCAAACTTTGGGTACTTTTGGTTACCTGGGGGCTGATTTTCAAACCTGGGGTTTCCTGGCGGGCTGATATTCAAACTTTGGGTTTTCAGGGGGTTGATTATCAATCTTTCGTTTTTCAAGGGGGCTGATTTTCAAACTTTTGGTTTCCTGGGGATGATTTTAAAACTGGGTTTTCAGGGGGCAGATTTTCAAACTTCTGGTTTTCTTGGGGCTGATTTTCATACTTTGGATTTTCTAGGGGGCTGATTTTCAAACTCAAGGTTTCCTGGGGGCATATTTTCACACTTTGGGTTTTCAGGGTGCTGATTTTCAAACTTTGGGTTTTTCCTAGGCCTGATTTTCAAACTGTGGGTTTCCTGGGGCTGATTTTTAAAGTTTGGGTTTTCAGGGGGCTGATTTTCAAACTTTGGGTTTTCACAGGGTTGATTTCAAAACTTTTGGTTTTCAGGGGCTGATTTCCAAACTTTTGGTTTTCAGGGGGCTCATTTTCAAACTTTGGGCTTTCCAGGGGGCTGATAGTCAAACTCTGGGTTTTCTGGTGGTTGATTTTCAAACTTTTGATTTCCTTGGGGCTGATTTTCAAACTTTGGGTTTTCCAGGGGGCAGATTCTCAATCTTTGGGTTTTCCAGGGGATGATAATAAAACTTTGGGTTTCCTGGGGGCTGATTTTCAAACTTTGGGTTTCCTGGGGGCTGATTTTCAAACTTTGGGTTTCCTGTGGCTGATTTTTAAACCTTGGGTTTTCAGGGGGCTGATTTTCAAACTTTGGGTTTTCACAGAGCTGATTTCAAAACTTTGGGTTTTCAGGGGCTGATTCCCAAACTTTTGGATTTCAGGGGGCTCATTTTCAAACTGTAGGTTTTCCAGGAGTTTTATTTTCAAACTTTTGGTTTTTGTGGGGTTGAATTTCAAACTTTTGGTTTTCCCGGGACTCATTTTCAAACTTTTGGTTTTCTGGGGCTGATTTTAAAACTGGGTTTTTTCCAGGGGGCTGATTTTTGAACTTTGGTTTTCCTAGTGCTGATTTTCAAACTTTGGGTTTTCAGGGGGCTGATTTTCAAACTGTGGGTTTCCTGGGGGCTTATTTTCAAACCATGGGTTTTCAGGGGGCTGATTTTCAAACTTTGGGTTCTCAGGGGGCTGATTTTCAATCTTTTGGTTTTCATTTTTCTGATTTTCAAGCTTTGGGTTTTCAGGGGGCTGTTTTTCAAACTTTTAGTTTTCAGGGGCTTAATTTCAAACTCTAGGTTTTCCAAGGGGCTGATTTTCAAACTTTTGATTTTCAAGGGGCTGATTTTTGAACTTTGGGTTTCTTGGGGGCCGATTTTCAAACTTTTGGTTTTCAGAAGGCTGATTTTCAAACTCTGGGTTTTCCAAGGGGCTGATTTTCAAACTTTTGATTTTCAAGGGGCTGATTTTTGAACTTTGGGTTTCCTTGGGGCCGATTTTCAAACTTTTGGTTTTCAGAAGGCTGATTTTTAAACTTTTGGTTTTCCCGGGGGCGGATTTTCAAACTTTTGGTTTCTTGGGTCTGATTTTCATACTTTGGGCTTCCTGGGGGCTGATTTTCAAACTTTTGGTTTTCTGGTGACTGATTTTCAATCTTTGGGTTTTCAGGGGCTGATTTTCAAACTTTGGGTTTTCAGGGGCTGATTTTCAAACTTTTGGTTTTCCTTGGGCTGATTTTCAAACTTTGGGTTTTCAGGGGGCTGATTTTGAGACTATGGGTTTTCAAGGGGCTGATTTTCAAACTTTTGGTATTCATGGGGCTGATTTTCAAACTTTTGGTTTTCAGGGGGCTGATTTTCAAACATTTGATTTTCAACTGGCTGATTTACAAACTTTGGGTTTTCAGAGGGCTGATTTTCAAACTGGGTTTTCCTAAAGGCTGATTTTCAAACTTTAGGTTTCCTGGGACAGATTTTTGAACTTTGAGTTTGCCAGTGGGCGGATTTTTGAACTATGGGTTTTCTAGGGGGCTGATTTTCAAACTTTTATTTTTCAAGGGGCTGATTTTCAAACTTTTGGTTTTCAGGCACCGATTTTCGAACTTTGGGTTTTCAGAGGGCTGATTTTCAAACATTGGGTTCCCAAGGGGCTGATTTTCAAACTTTGGGTTTTCCAAAAGGGCTGATTTTCAAACTTTGGGTTTCCTGGGGGTGGATCTTAAACTTTAGGTATTCAATGGTCTGATTTTCATACTTTTGGTTTTCAGGGGCTGATTTTCAAACTTGTGGTTTCCTAGGGCTGATTTTCAAACTGTGTTTTCCAGAGGGCTGATTTTCCAACTTTTGGTTTTCAGGGGGCTGATTTTTGAACTATGGGTTTTCCAGGGGGCTAATTTCAAAATTTTGAGTTTTCGGGGGCCTGATTTTCAAACTTTGGGTTTCCTGGGGCTGACTTCCAAACTGGGTTTTAAAAGGGCTGATTTTCAAACTTTGGGTTTTCAGGGGCTGATTTTCGAACTTTTGTTTTTCAGGCGGCTGATTTCAAAACTTTTGGTTTCCTTGGGCTGATTTTCAAACTTTGCGGTTTCCAGAGGGGCTTATTTTCAAACTTCCCGTTTCCTGGGGGCTGATTTTCAAACCTATGGTTGTCAGGGGGCGTAATTTTCAAACTTTAGGCTTTTCAAGGGGCTGATCTCCAAACTTTGGGTTTCCTTGGGGCTGATTTTCAAACTTTGGGTTTTCCAGGGGGCTGATTTTCAAACTCTGGGTTTCTTGGGGGCTGATTTTCAAACTTTGAGTTTTCCAGTGGGTTGATTTTCAAACTTTGGGTTTTCCAGGGGGATGATTTTCAAACTTTGGGTTTCCTGGGGGCTGATATTCCAACTTTTGGTTACCTAAGGGCTGATTTTCAAACTTAGGGTTTCCTGAGGGCTGATTGTCAAATTTGGGTTTTAAGGGGGCTGATTTTCAAACTTTTGGATTTCAAGGGGGCTGATTTTAAAACTTTTGGTTTCCTGGGGCTGATTTTACAACTGGGTTTTCAGGGGGCTGATTTTCAAACTTCTGGTTTCCTTGGGGCTGATTTTCATACTTAGGATTTTCTAGGGGCTGATTTTCAAACTTTGCGTTTCCTTAGGGCATATTTTCAAACTTTGGGTTTGCTGGGGGCTGATTTTCAAACTTTGGGTTTTTCCTAGGCCTGATTTTCAAACTTTGGGTTTCCTGGAGCTGATTTTTAAACTTTGGGTTTTCAGGGGGTTGATTTTCAAACTTTGGGTTTTCACAGGTCTGACTTCAAAACTTTGGGTTTTCAGGGGCTGATTTCCAAACTTTTGGTTTTCAGGGGGCTCATTTTCAAACTGGGTGTTCCAGGGGGCTGATTGTCAAACTTTGGGTTTTCAGGGGGTTGATTTTCAAACTTTTGTTTTTTGTGGGGTTGAATTTCATACTTTTGGTATTCAGGGGACTCATTTTCAAACTTTTGGTTTTCTGGGGCTGAATTTAAAACTTTGGGTTTTTTCTGGGGGTCTGATTTTCGAACTTTGGGTTTCCTAGGGGCTGATTTTCAAACTTTGGGTTTTCAGGGGGCTGATTTTAAACTCTGTGGGTTTCCTGGGGGCTAATTTTAAAACCATGGGTTTTCAGGGGGCTGATTTTAAAACTTTGGGTTATCAGGGGGCTGATTTTCAATCTTTTGGTTTTCATGTGGCTGATTTTCAAACTTTGGGTTTTCAGGGGGCTCTTTTTCAAACTTTTGGTTTTCAGGGGCTTATTTTCAAACTGGGTTTTCATAGGGGCTGATTTTCAAACTTTTGATTTTCAAGGGGCTGATTTTTTAACTTTGGGTTTCCTGGGGCCGATTTTCAAACTTTTGGTTTTCAGAAGGCTGATTTTCAAACTCTGGGTTTTCCAAGGGGCTGATTTTTAAACTTTTGATTTTCAAGGGGCTGATTTTTGAACATTGGGTTGCCTTGGGGCCGATTCTCAAACTTTTGGTTTACAGAAGGCTGATTTTCAAACTTTTGGTTTTCCAGGGGGCTGATTTTCAAACTTTTGGTTTCCTGGGGCTGATTTTCATACTTTGGGCTTCCTGGGGGCTGATTTTCACACTATTGGTTTTTTGGGGACTGATTTTCGAAATTTTGGTTTTCAAGGGCTGATTTTCAAACTTTGGGTTTTCAGGGAGCTGATTTTCAATCTTTGGGGTTTTCAAGGCGCTGATTTTCAAACTTTAGGTATTCAGGGGGCTGATTTTCGAACTTTGGATTTCTTGGGGCTAATTTTCAAACTTTGGGTTTTTCAGGGGGCTGATTTTCAAACTTTGGGTTTCCTTGGGGCTGATTTTCAAACTTTGGGTTTTCCAGGGGCTGATTTTCAAACTTTGAGTTTCTTGGCGGCTGATTTTAAACTTTGGGTTTTTCCTGGGGGATGATTTTCAAACTTTGATTTTCTGGGGGCGGATTTCCAAACTTTTGGCTACCTTGGGTCTGATTTTCAAACTTAAGGTTTCCCGGGGGCTTATTTTCAAACTTATGGTTATCAGGCGGCGGACTTTTCGAACTGGGTTTTCAAGGGGCTGATTTTCAAACTTTGGGTATCCTGGGGTCTGATTTTCAAACTTTGGGTTTTCCAGGAGGCTGATTTTCAAACTTTGGGTTTCCTTGGGCTGATTTTCAAACTTTGGGTTTTCCAGGGAGCTGATTCTCAAACTTTGGGTTTTTCAGGGGATGATTTTAAAACTTTGGGTACTTTTGGTTACCTGGGGGCCGATTTTCAAACCTGGGGTTTCCTGGCGGGCTGATATTCAAACTTTGAGTTTTCAGGGGGTTGATTATCAATCTTTCGTTTTTCAAGGGGGCTGATTTTCAAACTTTTGGTTTCCTGGGGATGATTTTAAAACTGGGTTTTCAGGGGGCAGATTTTCAAACTTCTGGTTTTCTTGGGGCTGATTTTCATACTTTGGATTTTCTAGTGGGCTGATTTTCAAACTCAAGGTTTCCTGGGGGCATATTTTCACACTGGGTTTTCAGGGTGCTGATTTTCAAACTTTGGGTTTTTCCTAGGCCTGATTTTCAAACTGTGGGTTTCCCGGGGCTGATTTTTAAAGTTTGGGTTTTCAGGGGGCTGATTTTCAAACTTTGGGTTTTCACAGGGTTGATTTCAAAACTTTTGGTTTTCAGGGGCTGATTTCCAAACTTTTGGTTTTCAGGGGGCTCATTTTCAAACTTTGGGCTTTCCAGGGGGCTGATAGTCAAACTCTGGGTTTTCCGGTGGTTGATTTTCAAACTTTTGGTTTCCTTGGGGCTGATTTTCAAACTTTGGGTTTTCCAGGGGGCAGATTCTCAATCTTTGGGTTTTCCAGGGGATGATAATAAAACTTTGGGTTTCCTGGGGGCTGATTTTCAAACTTTGGGTTTCCTGGGGGCTGATTTTCAAACTTTTGGTTTTCTGGGGCTGATTTTCATACTTGGGCTTCCTGGGGGCTGATTTTCTAACTTGGTTTTCTGGGGGCTGATTTTCAAACTTTGGGTTTTCAGGGGGCTGATTTTCAAACTTTAGGTTTTCAGGGGGCTGATTTTCAAACTTCAGGATTTCCTGGGGCTGATTTTCAAACTTTGGGTTTTCAGGGGGCTGATTTTCAAACTTTTGGTTTTCAGGGGGCTGATTTTCAAACTTTTGATTTTCAAGGGGCGATTTACAAACTTTGGGTTTTCAGGGGCTGATTTTCAAACTTTGGGTTTTCCAAAAGGCTGATTTTTAAACTAGGGTTTCCAGTGGCTGATTTTCAAACTCTTAGGGTTTTGGGGGCTGATTTTCAAAAATTTGGTTTTCAAGGGCTGATTTTCAAACTTTGGGTTTCCTGGGGGTGATTTTCAAACTTTGGGTTTTCCAGGGGGTTGATTCTATAACTGGGTTTTCCAGGGGGATGATTTTCAAACTTTGGGTTTTCACTGGGTTGATTTCAAAACTTTGGGTTTTCACGGGGTTATTCCAAAACTTTGGGATTTCAGGGGCTGATTTCCAAACTTTTCGTTTTCAGGGGGCTCATTTTCAAACTTTGGTTTTCCAGGGTGATTTTCAAACTTTTGGTTTCCTTGGGGCTGATTTTCAAACTTTGGGTTTTCCAGGGGGCTGATTCTCAAACTTTGTGTTTTCTAGGGGATGATTTTCAAATTTTAGGTTTCCTGGGGGCTGATTTTCAAACTTTAGGGTACCTGGGGGCTGATTTTCAAAACTTTTGGTTTCCTGGGGCTGATTTTCATACTTGGGCTTCCTGGGGGCTGATTTTCAAACTTTTGGTTTTCTGGGGGCTGATTTTCAAACTTCGGGTTTTCAGGGGGCTGATTTTCAAACTTTGGTTTTCAGGGGCTGATTTTCAAACTTTGGTTTTCCTGGGGTTATTTTTTTCAAACTTTTGGTTTTCAGTGGGCTGATTTTCAAACTTTTGGTTTTAAGGGGGCTGATTTTCAAACTTTGATTTTCAAGGGGCTGATTTACAAACTTTGGGTTTTCAGGGGCTGATTTTCAAACTTTTGGTTTTCCAAAAGGTTGATTTTTAAACTTGGGTTTTCCAGGGGGCTGATTTTCAAACTTTTGGTATTTGGGGGGCTGATTTTCAAAATTTTGGTTTTCAGGGGCCTGATTTTCAAACTTTGGGTTTCCTGGGGGCTGATTTTCAAACTTTGGGTTTCCTGGGGCTGATTTTCCAACTTTTGGTTTTCCTAGGGCTGATTTTCAAACTTAGGGTTTCCTGTGGGGCTGATTTCAAACTTTGGGTTTTAAGGGGGGCTTATTTTCGAACTTTTGGTTTTCAAGGGGGCTGATTTTCAAAACTTTTGGTTTCCTGGGGCTGATTTTAAACTGGGTTTTCTAGGGGCTGATTTTCAAACTTTTGGTTTCCTTGGAGCTGATTTTCAAACTTTGGATTTTCTAGGGGCTGATTTTCAAACTTTGGGTTTCCTGAGGGCTGATTTTCAAACTTTGGTATTCAGGGGGCTGATTTTCAAACTTTGGGTTTTCCTAGGCCTGATTTTCAAACTTTGGGTTTCTTGGGGCTGATTTTTAAACCTTGGGTTTTCAGGGGGCAGATTTTCAAACATTAGGTTTTCACGGGGCTGATTTTCAAACTTTGGGTTTCAGGGGCTGATTTCCAAACTTTTGGTTTTCAGGGGGCTGATTTTCAAACTGTGGGTTTTCGAGGGCTATTGTCAAACTTTGGGTTTTCAGGGGCTGATTTTCAAACTTTTGGTTTTTGGGGGTGATTTCAAACTTTTGGTTTTCAGGGGACTCATTTTCAAACTTTTGGTTTTCTGGGGCTGATTTTCAAACTGGGTTTTTTTCCAGGGGGCTGATTTTCAAACTTGGGTTTCCTAGGGGCTGATTTTCAAACTTTGGGTTTTTCCTAGGCTGATTTTCAAACTTTGGGTTTCCTGGGGCTGATTTTCAAACCTTGGGTTTTCAGGGGCTGATTTTCAAACTTTGGGTTTTCCCAGGGCCGATTTCAAACTAGGTTTTCAGGGGCTGATTTCAAACTTTTGGTTTTCAGGGGGCTGATTTTCAAACTTGGGTTTTCCAGGGGGCTGATTTCAAACTTTGGGATTTCAGGGGGTGATTTTCAAACTTTTGGTTTGTGTGGGGTTGAATTTCAAACTTTTGGTTTTCAGGGGACTCATTTTCAAACTTTTGGTTTTCTGATGCTGATTTTAAAACTGGGTTTTTTCCAGGGGGCTGATTTTTGAACTTTGGGTTTCCTAGGGACTGATTTTCAAACTTTGGGATTTCAGGGGGCTGATTTTACAAACTTTGGGTTTCCTGAGGGCTTATTTTAAACCATGGGTTTTCAGTGGGCTGATTTGAAAACTTTGGTTCTCAGGGGGCTGATTTTCAATCTTTTGGTTTTCATGTGACTGATTTTCAAACTTCGGGTTTTCAGGGGGCTGTTTTTCAAACTTTTGGTTTTCAGGGGCTTATTTTCAAACTCTGGGTTTTCCAAGGGGCTGATTTTCAAACTTTTGATTTTCAAGGGGCTGATTTTTTAACTTTGGGTTTCCTGGGGGCCGATTTTCAAACTTTTGGTTTTCAGAAGGCTGATTTTCAAACTCTGGGTTTTCCAAGGGGCTGATTTTCAAACTTTTGATTATCAAGGGGCTGATTTTTGAACTTTGGGTTTCCTGGGGGCCGATTTTCAAACTTTTGGTTTTCAGAAGGCTGATTTTCAAACTTTTGGTTTTCCAGGGGGCTGATTTTCAAACTTTTGATTTCCTGGGGCTGATTTTCATACTTTGGGCTTCCTGGGGGCTGATCTTCAAACTTTTGGTTTTCTGGGGCTGATTTTCAAACTTTGGGTTTTCAGGGGCTGATTTTCAAACTTTTGGTTTTCCTAGGGCTGATTTTCAAACTTTGTGTTTTCAGGGGGCTGATTTTATAACTTGAGTTCTCAGAGGGCTGATTTTAAATCTTTTGGTTTTCATGGGCTGATTTTCAAACTTTGGGTTTTCAGGGGGATTTTTTCAAACTTTTGGTTTTCAGGGGTTGATTTCCAAACTTTTGGTTTTCAGGGGGCTCATTTTCAAACTGTCGGTTTTCCAAGGGGCTGATTGTCAAACTTTGGGTTTTCAGGGGGTTGATTTTCAAACTTTTGGTTTTTTTGGGGTTGAATTTCAAACTTTCGATTTTCAGGGGACTCATTTCCAAATTTTGGTTTTCTGGGGCTGATTTTAAAACTGGGTTTTTTCCAGGGGGCTGATTTTTGAACTTTGGGTTTCCTAGGGGCTGATTTTCAAACTTTGGGTTTTCAGGGGGCTGATTTTCAAACTGTGGGTTTCCTTGGGGCTTATTTTCAAACCATGGGTTTTCATGGGGCTGATTTTCAAACTTTGGGTTCTCAAGGGGCTGATTTTCAATCTTTTGGTTTTCATGTGGCTGATTTTCAAACTTTGGGTTTTCAGGGGGCTGTTTTTCAAACTTTTGGTTTTCAGGGGCTTATTTCAAACTCTGAGTTTTCCAAGAGCTGATTTTCAAACTTTTGATTCTCAAGGGGCTGATTTTTGAACTTTGGGTTCCCTGGGGGCCGATTTTCAAACTTTTGGTTTCCCGAAGGCTGATTTTCAAACTCTGGGTTTTCCAAGGGGCTGATTTTCAAACTTTTGATTTTCAAAGGGCTGATTTTTGAACTTTGGGTTCCCTGGGGGCCGATTTTCAAACTTTTGGTTTTCAGAAGGCTGATTTTCAAACTTGGTTATCCAAGGCTGATTTCCAAACTTTTGGTTTTCAGGGGGCTCATTTTCAAACTGTGGGTTTTCCAGGGGGCTGATTGTCAAAATTTGGGATTTCAGGGTGTTGATTTTCAAACTTTTGGTTTGTGTGGGGTTGAATTTCAAACTTTTGGTTTTCAGGGGACTCATTTTCAAACTTTTGGTTTTCTGATGCTGATTTTAAAACTGGGTTTTTTCCAGGGGGCTGATTTTTGAACTTTGGGTTTCCTAGGGACTGATTTTCAAACATTGGGTTTTCAGGGGGCTGATTTTCAAACTCTGGGTTTCCTGAGGGCTTATTTTAAAACCATGGGTTTTCAGTGGGAAGATTTGAAAACTTTGGGTTCTCAGGGGGCTGATTTTCAATCTTTTGGGTTTCATGTGGCTGATTCTCGAACTTTGGGTTTTCAGGGGGCTGTTTTTCAAACTTTTGGTTTTCAGGGGCTTATTTTCAAACTCTGGGTTTTCCAAGGGGCTGATTTTCAAACTTTTGATTTTCAAGGGGCTGATTTTTGAACTTTGGGTTTCCTAGGGACTGATTTTCAAACTTTGGGATTTCAGGGGGCTGATTTTCAAACTCTGGGTTTCCTGAGGGCTTATTTTAAAACCATGGGTTTTCAGTGGGCTGATTTGAAAACTGGGTTCTCAGGGGGCTGATTTTCAATCTTTTGGTTTTCATGTGACTGATTTTCAAACTTTTGGTTTCCTTGGAGCTGCTTTTCATACTTTGGATTTTCTAGGGGCTGATTTTCAAACTTTGGGTTTCCTGAGGGCATATTTTCAAACTTTGGGTATTCAGGGGGCTGATTTTCAAACTTTGGGTTTTTCCTAGGCCTGATTTTCAAACTTTGGGTTTCTTGGGGCTGATTTTTAAACTTTCGATTTTCAGGGGGCGGATTTTAAAACTTAGGGTTTTCACAGGGCTGATTTCAAAAATTTGGGTTGTCAGGGGCTGATTTCCAAACTTTTGGTTTTCAGGGGCTCATTTTCAAACTGTGGGTTTTCCAGGTGGCTAATTGTCAAACTTTGGGTTTTCAGGGGCTTGATTTTCAAACTTTTGGTTTTTGTGGGGTTGAATTTCAAACTTTTGGTTTTCAGGGGACTCATTTTCAAACTTTTTGTTTTCTGGGGCTGATTTTCAAACTGGGTTTTTTCCAGGGGGCTGATTTTTGAACTCAGTTTCCTAGGGGCTGATTTTCAAACTTCGGGTTTTTCCTAGGCCTGATTTTCAAACTTTGGGTTTCCTGGGGCTGATTTTTAAACCTTGGGTTTTCAGGGGGCTGATTTTCAAACTTTGTGTTTTCACAGGGCTGATTTCAAAACTTTGGGTTTTCAGGGGCTGATTTCCAAACTTTTGGTTTTCAGGGGGCTCATTTTCAAACTGTGGGTTTTCCAGGGGGCTGATTGTCAAACTTTGGGATTTAAGGGGGTTGATTTTCAAACTTTTGGTTTGTGTGGGGTTGAATTTCAAACTTTTGGTTTTCAGGGGACTCATTTTCAAACTTTTGGTTTTCTGATGCTGATTTTAAAACTGGGTTTTTTTTCCAGGGGGCTGATTTTTGAACTTTGGGTTTCCTAGGGACTGATTTTCAAACTTTGGGTTTTCAGGGGGCTGATTTTCAAACTCTGGGTTTCCTGAGGGCTTATTTTTAAACCATGGGTTTTCAGTGGGCTGATTTAAAAACTTTGGGTTCTCAGGGGGCTGATTTTCAATCTTTTGGTTTTCATGTGGCTGATTTTCAAACTTTGGGTTTTCAGGGGGCTGTTTTTCAAACTTTTGGTTTTCAGGGGCTTATTTTCAAACTCTGGGTTTTCCAAGGGGCTGATTTTCAAACTTTTGATTTTCAAGGGGCTGATTTTTTAACTGGGTTTCCTGGGGGCCGATTTTCAAACTTTTGGTTTTCAGAAGGCTGATTTTCAAACTCTGGGTTTTCCAAGGGGCTTATTTTCAAACTTTTGATCATCAAGGGGCTGATTTTTGAACTTTGGGTTTCCTGGGGGCCGATTTTCAAACTTTTGGTTTTCTGGGGCTGATTTTCAAACTTTTGGTTTTCCAGGAGGCTGATTTTCAAACTTTTGGTTTCCCGGGGCTGATTTTCATACTTTGGGCTTCCTGGGGGCTGATCTTCAAACTTTTGGTTTTCTGGGGCTGATTTTCAAACTTTGGGTTTTCAGGGGCTGATTTTCAAACTTTTGGTTTTCCTGGGGCTGATTTTCAAACTTTGTGTTTTCAGGGGGCTGATTTTCAAACTGTGAGTTCTCAGAGGGCTGATTTTAAATCTTTTGGTTTCATGTGGCTGATTTTCAAACTTTGGGTTTTCAGGGGGATGTTTTTCAAACTCTTGGTTTTCAGGGGTTGATTTCCAAACTTTTGGTTTTCAGGGGGCTCATTTTCAAACTGTGGGTTTTCCAAGGGGCTGATTGTCAAACTTTGGGTTTTCAGGGGGTTGATTTTCAAACTTTTGGTTTTTGTGGGGTTGAATTTCAAACTTTCGGTTTTCAGGGGACTCATTTTCCAACTTTTGGTTTTCTGGGGCTGATTTTAAAACTGGGTTTTTTCCAGGGGCTGATTTTTGAACTTTTGGTTTCCTAGGGGCTGATTTTCAAACTTTGGGTTTTCAAGGGGCTGATTTTCAGACTGTGGGTTTCCTGGGGGCTTATTTTCAATCCATGGGTTTCCTGGGGGCCGATTTTCAAACTTTTGGTTTCCCGAAGGCTGATTTTCAAACTCTGGGTTTTCCAAGGGGCTGATTTTCAAACTTTTGATTTTCAAAGGGCTGATTTTTTAACTTTGGGTTTCCTGGGGGCCGATTTTTAAACTTTTGGTTTTCAGAAGGCTGATTTTCAAACTTGGTTTTCCAGGGGGCCGATTTTCAAACTTTTGGTTTCCTGGGGCTGATTTTCATACTTTGGGCTTCCTGGGGGCTGATTTTCAAACTTTTGGTTTTATGGTGACTGATTTTCAAACTTTGGGTTTTAAGGGGCTGATTTTCCAACTGGGTTTTCAGGGGCTGATTTTCAAACTATTGGTTTTCCTTTGGCTGATTTTCAAACTTTGGGTTTTCAGGGGGCTGATTTTGAAACTTTGGGTCTTCCAAGGGGCTGATTTTCAAACTTTTGGTATTCAGGGGGCTGATTTTCAAACTTTTGGTTTTCAGAGGGCTGATTTTCAAACTTTTGAATTTCAACTGGCAGATTTACAAACTTATGATTTTCAAGGGGCTGATTTTCAAACTTTGGGTTTTCCAAAAGGCTTATTTTCAAACATTTGGTTTCCTGGGGGCGGAATTTTGAACTTTGGGTTTTCCAGTGAGCTGATTTTTAAACTATGGGTTTTCCAGGGGGCTGATTTTCAAACTTTTATTTTTCAAGGGGCTGATTTTCAATCTTTTGGTTTTCAGGCTTTGATTTTCAAACTTTGGGTTTTCAGAGGGCTGATTTTCAAACTTTGGGTTTTCCAAGTGGCTGATTTTTAAAACATCGGGTTTCCTGGGGGTGGATTTTTGAATTTTGGGTTTTCAGGGGCTGATTTTCAAACTTCTGGTTTCCTATAGGCTGATTTTCATACTTTGGATTTTCTAGGGGGCTGATTTTCAAACTTTGGGTTTCCTGGGGGCATATTTTCAAATTTTGGGTTTTCAGGGGGCTGATTTCCAAACTTTGGGTTATTCCTAGGCCTGATATTCAAACTTTGGGTTTCCTGGGGCTGATTTTTAAACTTTGGGTTTTAAGGGGCTGATTTTCAAACTTTGGGTTTTCACGGGGCTGATTTCAAAAATTTGGGTTTTCAAGGGCTGATTTCAAAACTTTTTGTTTTCAGGGGGCTCATTTCCAAACTTTCGGTTTTCCAGGGGGCTGATTGTCAAACTTTGGGTTTTCAGGGATTGATTTTCAAACAATTGGTTTTTGTGGGGTTGAATTTCAAACTTTTGGTTTTCTGGGGGCTTGTTATCAAACTTTTGGTTTCCTTGGGCTGATTTTAAAACTGGGGTTTTTCCAGGGGGCTGATTTTTGAACTTTGGGTTTCCTAGGGGCTGATTTTCAAACTTTGGGTTTTTAGGGGGCTGATTTTCAAACTGTGGGTTCTCAGAGTGCTAATTTTCAATCTTTTGGTTTTCATGTAGCTGATTTTCAAACTTTGGGTTTTTAGGGGGATGTTTTTCAAACTTTTGGTTTTCAGGGGCTGATTTTCAAACTGGGTTTTCCAAGGGGCTGATTTTCAAACTTTTGATTTTCAAGGGGTGGATTTTTGAACTTTGGGTTTCCTGGGGGCTGATTTTCAAACTTTTGGTTTTCATGCGGTTCATTTACAAACTTTAGGTTTTCAAGGGGCTGATTATCGAACTTTTGGTTCCATGGGGCTTATTTTCAAACTTTGTGTTTTTTCCTGGGGTCTGATTTTCGAACTTTGGGTTTTCAGGGGGCTGATTTTCAAACTTTTGGTTTTCAAGGGGGCTGATTTTAAAACTTTAGGTTTCCTAGGGCTGATTTTAAAACTGGGTTTTCAGGGGGCTGATTTTGAAACTTTTGGTTTCCTTGGGGCTGATTTTCATACTTTGGATTTTCTAGGGGCTGATTTTCAAACTTTGGGTTTCCTGAGGGCATATTTTCAAACTTTGGGTTTTTTGGGGCTGATTTTAAAACTGGGTTTTTACCAGGGGGCTAATTTTTGAACTTTGGGTTTCCTAGGGGCTGATTCTCAGGCTTTGGGTTTTTCCTAGGCCTGATTTTCAAACTTTGGGTTTCCTGGGGCTGATTTTTAAACCTTGGGTTTTCAGGGGGCTTTTTTCAAACTTTGGGTTTTCACAGGGCTGATTTCAAAACATTGGGTTTTCAGGGGCTGATTTCCAAACTTTTGGTTTTCAGGGGGCTCATTTTCAAACTGTGGGTTTTCCAGGGGGCTGATTGTCAAAGTTTGGGTTTTCAGGAGGTTAATTTTCAAACTTGGTTTTTGTGGGGTTGAATTTCAAACTTTTGGTTTTCAGGGGACTCATTTTCAAACTTTTGGTTTTTCGATGCTGATTTTGGAACTGGGTTTTTTTTCCAGGGGGCTGATTTTTGAACTTTGGGTTTCCTAGGGGCTGATTTTAAAACTTTCGGTTTTCAGGGGGCGGATTTTCAAACTGTGGGTTTCCTGGGGGCTTATTTCCAAACCACGGGTTTTCAGTGGGCTGATTTTCAAACTTTGGGTTCTCAGGGGGCTGATTTTTAATCTTTTGGTTTTCATGTGGCTGATTTTCAAACTTTGGGTTTTCAGGGGGCTGTTTTTCAAACTTTTGGTTTTCAGGGGCTTATTTTCAAACTCTGGGTTTTCCAAGGGGCTGATTTTCAAATTTTTGATTTTCAAGGGGCTGATTTTTGAACTTTGGGTTTCCTGGGGGCCAATTTTAAAAGTTTTGGTTTTCAGAAGGCTGATTTTCAAACTCTTGGTTTTCCAAGGGGCTGATTTTCAAACTTTTGATTTTCAAGGGGCTGATTTTTGAACTTTGGGTTTCCTGGGGCCGATTTTCAAACTTTTGGTTTTCAGAAGGCTGATTTTCAAACTTTTGGTTTTCCAGGGGGCTGATTTTCAAAACTTTTGGTTTCCTGGGACTGATTCTCATACTTTGGGCTTCCTGGGGGCTGATTTTCAAACTTTGGGTTTTCCAGGGTGTTGATTCTCAAACTTTGGGTTTTCCAGGGGGATGATTTTCAAACTTTGGGTTTCTTGGGGGTGGATTTTCAAACTTTTGGTTACCTAGGGGCTGATCTTCAAACTTAAGGTTTCCTGTGGGGCTGATTGTCAAATTTGGGTTGTAAGGGGGCTGATTTTCAAACTATTGGTTTTCATGGGGGCTGATTTTAAAACTTTTGGTTTCCTGGGGCTCATTTTAAAACTGGGTTTTCAGGGGGCTGATTTTCAAACCATGGGACTGATTTTCATACTTTGGAATTTCTGGGGCTTATTTTCAAACTTTGGGTTTCCTGAGGGCATATTTTCAAACTTTGGGTTTTCAGGGGGCTGATTTTCAAACTTTGGGTTTTTCCTAGGCCTGATTTTCAAACTTTGGGTTTCCTGGGGCTGATTTTTAAACCTTGGGTTTTCAGGGGGCTGATGTTTAAACTTTGGGTTTTCACGGGGCTGATTTTAAAAATTTGGGTTTTCAGGGGCTGATTTCCAAACTTTTGGTTTTCAGGGACTTATCTTCAATCTGTGGGTTTCCCAGGGGGCTGATTGTCAAACTTTTGGTTTTCAAGGGCTTGATTTTCAAACTTTTGGTTTTTGTGGGGTTGAATTTCAAACTTTTGGTTTTCAGGGGACTCATTTTTAAACTTTTGGTTTTCTAGGGCTGATTTTAAAACTGGGTTTTTTCCTGGGGGCTGATTATTGAACTTTGGGTTTCCTAGGGGCTGATTTTCCAACTTTGGGTTTTTCCTAGGCCTGATTTTCAAACTTTGGGTTTCCTGGGGCTGATTTGTAAACCTTGGTTTTTCACGATGCTGATTTTAGAACTTTGGGTTTTCACAGGGCTGATTTCCAAACTTTGGGTTTTCAGGGGCTGATTTCCAAACTTTTTGGTTTTCAGGGGACTCATTTTCAAACAGTGGGTTTTCCAGGGGGCTGATTGTCAAACTTTGGGTTTTCAGGGGGTTGATTTTCAAACTTTTGGTTTTCGTGGGGTTGAATTTCAAACTTTTGGTTTTCAGGGGACTCATTTTCAAACTTTTGAGGGGGCTGATTTTTTATCTTTCGGTTTCCTAGGGGCTGATTTTCAAACTTTGGGTTTTCAATGGGCTGATTTCCAAACTGTGGGTTTCCTGGGGGCTTATTTTCAAACCATGGGTTTTCAGTAGGCTGATTTTCAAACTTTTTGCTCTCAGGGGGCTGATTTTCAATCTTTTGGTTTTCATGTGGCTGATTTTCAAACTTTGGGTTTTCAGGGGGCTGTTTTTCAAACTTTTGGTTTTCAGGGGCTTATTTCCAAACTGTGTTTTCCAAGGGGCTGATTTTCAAACTTTTGATTTTCAAGGGGCTGATTTATGAACTTTGGGTTTCCTGGGGGCCGATTTTCAAACTTTTGGTTTTCAGAAGGCTGATTTTCAAACTCTGGGTTTTCCAAGGGGCTGATTTTCAAACTTTTGATTTTCAAGGTGCTGATTTTTGAACTTTGGGTTCCCTGGAGGCCGATTTTCAAACTTTTGGTTTTCAGAAGGCAGATTTTCAATCTTTTGGTTTTCCAGGGGGCTGATTTTCAAACTTTTGGTTTCCTGGGGCTGATTTTCATACTTTGGGCTTCCTGGGGCTGATTTTCAAACTTTTGGTTTTCCGGGGCTGATTTTCAAACTTTGGGTTTTCAGGGGCTGATTTTCAAACATATGGTTTTCCTGGGGCTGATTTTCAAACTTTGGGTTTTCAGGGGGCTGATTTTCAAACTGTGAGTTGTCAGAGGGCTGATTTTCAATCTTTTGGTTTTCAGGTGGCTGATTTTCAAACTTTGGGTTTCCAGGGGGATGTTTTTCAAATTTTTGTTTTCAGGGGCTGATTTCCAAACTTTTGGTTTTCAGGGGGCTCATTTTCAAACTGTGGGTTTTCCAGGGGGCTGATTGTCAAACTTTTGGTTTTCCGGGGGTTGATTTTCAAACTTTTGGTTTTTGTGGGGTTGAATTTCAAACTTTCGGTTTTCAGGGGACTCATTTTCAAACTTTTGGTTTTCTGGGGCTGATTTTAAAACTGGTTTTTTTCCAGGGGGCTGATTTTTGAACTTTGGGTTTCCTAGGGGCTGATTTTCAAACATTGGGTTTTCAGGGGGCTGATTTTCAAACTGTGGGTTTCCTGGGGGCTTATTTTCGAACCATGGGTTTTCATGGGGATGATTTTCAAACTTTGGGTTCTCAGGGGGCTGATTTTCGATCATTTGGTTTTCATGTGGCTGATTTTCAAACTCTGGGTCTTCGGAGGGGCTGTTTTTCAAACTTTTGGTTTTCAGGGCCTTATTTTCAAACTCTGGGTTTTCCAAGGGGCTGATTTTCAAACTTTTGATTTTCAAGGGGCTGATTTTTGAACTTTGGGTTTCCTTGGGGCTGATTTTCAAACTTTTGGTTTTCAGGGGGCTGATTTTTAAACTGTGGGTTTCCTTGGGGCTCATTTTCAAACCATGGGTTTTCAGGGGGCTGATTTTATAACTGGGTTATCAGGGGGCTGATTTTCAATCTTTTGGTTTTCATGTGGCTGATTTTCAAACTTTGGGTTTTCAGGGGGCTGTTTTTCAAACTTTTGGTTTTCAGGGGCTGATTTTCAAACTCTGGGTTTTCCGAGGGGCTGATTTTCAAACTTTTGATTTTCAAGGGGTGGATTTTTGAACTTTGGGTTTCCTGGGGGCTGATTTTCAAACTTTTGGTTTTCATGCTGTTCATTTTCAAACTTTAGGTTTTCAGGGGGCTGATTATCGAACTTTTGGTTTCATGGGGCTGATTTTCAAACTTTGTGTTTTTTCCTGGGGTCTGATTTTCGAACTTTGGGTTTCCTGGGGGCGGATTTTCAAACTTTGGGTTTTCAGGGGGCTGATTTTTAAACTTTGGGTTTCCTGGGGGCTTATTTTCTAACAATGGGTTTCCCGGGTGCTGATTTCCAAATTTTGGTTTTCAGGGGGCTCATTTTCAAACTTTGGGTTTTCCAGGGGGCTTATTTTTAAACTTTTGGTTTTCAGGGGGTTGATTTTCAAAGTATTGGTTTTCCAGGGAGCTAATTTTCAAACTTTGGGTTTCCTGGGGGCTGATTTTGAAACTTTGGGTTCCCTGGGGGCTGATTTTCAAACTTTTTGTTTTCAGGGGGTTTATTTTCAAACTTTTGGCTTTCAGGGGGCTGATTTTCAAACTTTTGGTTGCCTGGGGCTGATTCTCAAACTTCGGGTTTTCCAAGGGATGATTTTCAAACTTTGGGTTTTCTGGGGTCTGATTTTCAAACTTTGGGTTACCTGGGGGCTGATTTTAAAACTTTTGGTTTCCCGGGGCTGATTTTCATACTTTGGGCTTCCTGGGGGCTGATTTCCAAACTTTTGGTTTTCTGGGGGCTGATTTTCAAACTTTGGGTTTTCAGGGGACTGATTTTCAAACTTTAGGTTTTCAGGGGGATGATTTTCAAACTTCAGGTTTTCCTGGGGCTGATTTTCAAACTTTTGGTTTTCAGTGGGCTGATTTTCAAACTTTTGGTTTTCAGGGGGCTGATTTTCAAACTTTGGATTTTCAAGGGGCTGATTTACAAACTTTTGGTTTTCAGAGGGCTGATTTTCAAACTTTGGGTTTTCCAAAAGGCTGATTTTTAAACTCTGGGTTTTCCAGGGGGCTGATTTTCAAACTTTTGGTATTTGGGGGGCTGATTTTCAAAATTTTGGTTTTCAGGGGCCTGATTTTCAAACTTTGGGTTTCCTGGGGGCTGAATTTCAAACTGGGTTTTCCAGGGGGTTGATTCTCAAACTTTTGGTTTTCCCTGGGGATGATTTTCAAACTGGGTTTCCTGGGGGCTGATTTTCAAACTTTATGTTACCTAGGGGCTGATCTTCAAACTTAGTGTTTCCTGTGGGGCTGATTGTCAAATTTGGGTTTTAAGGGGGCTGATTTTCAAACTTTTGGTTTTCAAGGGGGCTGATTTTAAAACTTTTGGTTTCCTGGGGCTGATTTTAAAACTGGGTTTTCAGGGGGCTGATTTTCAAACTTTTGGTTTCCTTGGGGCTGATTTTCAAACTTTGGAATTTCTGGGGGCTGATTTTCAAACTTTGAGTTTCCTGAAGGCATATTTTCAAACTTTGGGTTTTCAGTGGGCTGATTTTCAAACTTTGGGTCTTTCCTAGGCCTGATTTTCAAACTTTGGGCTTCCTGGGGCTGATTTTTAAACCTTGGGTTTCCAGGGGGCTGATTTTCAAACTTTGGGTTTTCACAGGGCTGATTTCAAAACTTTGGGTTTTCAGGGGCTGATTTCCAAACTTTTGGTTTTCAGGGGGCTCATTTTCAAACTGTGGGTTTTCCAGGGGGCTGATTGTCAAACTTTGGGTTTTCAATGGGTTGATTTTCAAACTAGGTTTTTGTGGGGTTGAATTTCAAACTTTTGGTTTTCAGGGGACTAATTTTCAAACTTTTGGTTTTTCGATGCTGATTTTGGAACTGGGTTTTTTTCCAGGGGGCTGATTTTTGAACTTTGGGTTTCCTAGGGGCTAATTTTCAAACTTTCGGTTTTCAGGGGGCTGATTCTCAAACTGTGGGTTTCCTAGGGGCTTATTTTCAAACCATGGGTTTTCAGTGGGCTGATTTTCAAACTTTGGGTTCTCAGGGGGCTGATTTTCAATCTTTTGGTTTTCTTGTGGCTGATTTTCAAACTTTGGGTTTTCAGGGGGCTGTTTTTCAACCTTTTGGTTTTCAGGGGCTTATTTTCAAGCTCTGGGTTTTCCAAGGGGCTGATTTTGAAATTTTTGATTTTCAAGGGGCTTATTTTTGAACTTTGGGTTTCCTGGGGGCCGATTTTGAAACTTTTGGTTTTCAGAAGGCTGATTTTCAAACTCTGGGTTTTCCAAGGGGCTGATTTTCAAACTTTTGATTTTCAAGGGGCTGATTTTTGAAGTTTGGGTTTCCTTGGGCCGATTTTCAAACTTCTGGTTTTCAGAAGGCTGATTTTCAAACTTTTGGTTTTCCAGGGGGCTGATTTTCAAACTTTTGGTTTCCTGGGGCTGATTCTCATACTTTGGGCTTCCTGAGGGCTGATTTTCAAACTTTGGGTTTTCTAGGGTGTTGATTCTCAAACTTTGGGTTTTCAGGGGGCTGATTTTGAAACTTTGGGTCTTCCAAGGGGCTGATTTTCAAACTTTTGGTATTCAGGGGGCTGATTTTCAAACTTTTGGTTTTCAGGGGGCTGATTTTCAAACTTTTGAATTTCAACTGGCAGATTTACAAACTTTGGGTTTTCAGAGGGCTGATTTTCAAACTTTGGGTTTTCCAAAAGGCTTATTTTCAAACATTGGGTTTCCTGAGGGCGGATTTTTGAACTTTGGGTTTTCCAGTGTGCTGATTTTTAAACTATGGGTTTTCCAGGGGGCTGATTTTCAAACTTTTATTTTTCAAGGGGCTGATTTTCAATCTTTGGGTTTTCAGAGGGCTGATTTTCAAACTTTGGGTTTTCCAAGGGGCTGATTTTCAAACATCGGGTTTCCTGGGGGTGGATTTTTGAACTTTGGGTTTTCAGGGGCTGATTTTCAAACTTCTGGTTTCCTATAGGCTGATTTTCATACTTTGGATTTTCTAGGGGGCTGATTTTCAAACTTTGGGTTTCCTGGGGGCATATTTTCAAATTTTGGGTTTTCAGGGGGCTGATTTCCAAACTTTGGGTTTTTCCTAGGCCTGATTTTCAAACTTTGGGTTTCCTGGGGCTGATTTTTAAACTTTGGGTTTTCTAGGGGATGATTTTCAAATTTTAGGATTCCTGGGGGCTGATTTTCAAACTTTAGGGTACTTGGGGCCTGATTTCAAAACTTTTGGATTCCTGGGGCTGATTTTCATACTCTGGGCTTCCTGGGGGCTGATTTTCAAACTTTTGGTTTCCTTTGGGCTGATTTACAAACTTTGGGTTTTCCAGGGGGCTGATTCTCAAACTTTGTGTTTTCTAGGGGATGATTTTCAAATTATAGGTTTCCTGGGGGCTGATTTTCAAACTTTAGGGTACCTGGAGGCTGATTTCAAAACTTTTGGTTTCCTGGGGCTGATTTTCATACTCTGGGCTTCCTGGGGGCTGATTTTAAGACTTCTGGTTTTCCGGGGGCTGATTTTCAAACTTTGGGTTTTCAGGGGGCTGATTTTCAAACTTTAGGTTTTCAGGGGGCTGATTTTCAAATTTCAGGTTTTCCTGGGGTTATTTTTTTCAAACTTTTGGTTTTCAGTGGGCTGATTTTCAAACTTTTGGTTTTAAGGGGGCTGATTTTCAAACTTATGATTTTCAAGGGGCTGATTTACAAACTTTGGGTTTTCAGAGGGCTGATTTTCAAACTTTAGGTTTTCCAAAAGGTTGATTTTTAAACTATGGGTTTTCCTGGGGGCTGATTTTCAAACTTTTGGTATTTGGGGGGCTGATTTTCCAAATTTTAGATTTCAGGGGCCTGATTTCCAAACTTTGGGTTTCCTGGTGGCTGATTTTCAAACTTTGGGTTTCCTGGGGGCTGATTTTCCAACTTTTGGTTACCTATGGGCTGATTTTCAAACTTAGGGTTTCCTGTGGGGCTGATTGTCAAATTTGGGTTTTGAGGGGGGCTTATTTTCGAACTTTTGGTTTTCAAGGGGGCTGATTTTAAAACTTTTGGTTTCCTGGGGCTGATTTTAAAACTGGGTTTTCATGGGGCTGATTTTCAAACTTTTGGTTTCCTTGGAGCTGCTTTTCATACTTTGGATTTTCTAGGGGCTGATTTTCAAACTTTGGGTTTCCTGAGGGCATATTTTCAAACTTTGGGTATTCAGGGGGCTGATTTTCAAACTTTGGGTTTTTCCTAGGCCTGATTTTCAAACTTTGGGTTTCTTGGGGCTGATTTTTAAACTTTCGATTTTCAGGGGGCGGATTTTAAAACTTAGGGTTTTCACAGGGCTGATTTCAAAAATTTGGGTTGTCAGGGGCTGATTTCCAAACTTTTGGTTTTCAGGGGCTCATTTTCAAACTGTGGGTTTTCCAGGTGGCTAATTGTCAAACTTTGGGTTTTCAGGGGCTTGATTTTCAAACTTTTGGTTTTTGTGGGGTTGAATTTCAAACTTTTGGTTTTCAGGGGACTCATTTTCAAACTTTTGGTTTTCTGGGGCTGATTTTCAAACTGGGTTTTTTCCAGGGGGCTGATTTTTGAACTCAGTTTCCTAGGGGCTGATTTTCAAACTTCGGGTTTTTCCTAGGCCTGATTTTCAAACTTTGGGTTTCCTGGGGCTGATTTTTAAACCTTGGGTTTTCAGGGGGCTGATTTTCAAACTTTGTGTTTTCACAGGGCTGATTTCAAAACTTTGGGTTTTCAGGGGCTGATTTCCAAACTTTTGGTTTTCAGGGGGCTCATTTTCAAACTGTGGGTTTTCCAGGGGGCTGATTGTCAAACTTTGGGATTTAAGGGGGTTGATTTTCAAACTTTTGGTTTGTGTGGGGTTGAATTTCAAACTTTTGGTTTTCAGGGGACTCATTTTCAAACTTTTGGTTTTCTGATGCTGATTTTAAAACTGGGTTTTTTTTCCAGGGGGCTGATTTTTGAACTTTGGGTTTCCTAGGGACTGATTTTCAAACTTTGGGTTTTCAGGGGGCTGATTTTCAAACTCTGGGTTTCCTGAGGGCTTATTTTTAAACCATGGGTTTTCAGTGGGCTGATTTAAAAACTTTGGGTTCTCAGGGGGCTGATTTTCAATCTTTTGGTTTTCATGTGGCTGATTTTCAAACTTTGGGTTTTCAGGGGGCTGTTTTTCAAACTTTTGGTTTTCAGGGGCTTATTTTCAAACTTTGGGTTTTCCAAGGGGCTGATTTTCAAACTTTTGATTTTCAAGGGGCTGATTTTTTAACTGGGTTTCCTGGGGGCCGATTTTCAAACTTTTGGTTTTCAGAAGGCTGATTTTCAAACTCTGGGTTTTCCAAGGGGCTTATTTTCAAACTTTTGATTATCAAGGGGCTGATTTTTGAACTTTGGGTTTCCTGGGGGCCGATTTTCAAACTTTTGGTTTTCTGGGGCTGATTTTCAAACTTTTTGTTTTCCAGGAGGCTGATTTTCAAACTTTTGGTTTCCTGGGGCTGATTTTCATACTTTGGGCTTCCTGGGGGCTGATCTTCAAACTTTTGGTTTTCTGGGGCTGATTTTCAAACTTTGGGTTTTCAGGGGCTGATTTTCAAACTTTTGGTTTTCCTGGGGCTGATTTTCAAACTTTGTGTTTTCAGGGGGCTGATTTTCAAACTGTGAGTTCTCAGAGGGCTGATTTTAAATCTTTTGGTTTCATGTGGCTGATTTTCAAACTTTGGGTTTTCAGGGGGATGTTTTTCAAACTCTTGGTTTTCAGGGGTTGATTTCCAAACTTTTGGTTTTCAGGGGGCTCATTTTCAAACTGTGGGTTTTCCAAGGGGCTGATTGTCAAACTTTGGGTTTTCAGGGGGTTGATTTTCAAACTTTTGGTTTTTGTGGGGTTGAATTTCAAACTTTCGGTTTTCAGGGGACTCATTTTCCAACTTTTGGTTTTCTGGGGCTGATTTTAAAACTGGGTTTTTTCCAGGGGCTGATTTTTGAACTTTTGGTTTCCTAGGGGCTGATTTTCAAACTTTGGGTTTTCAAGGGGCTGATTTTCAGACTGTGGGTTTCCTGGGGGCTTATTTTCAATCCATGGGTTTCCTGGGGGCCGATTTTCAAACTTTTGGTTTCCCGAAGGCTGATTTTCAAACTCTGGGTTTTCCAAGGGGCTGATTTTCAAACTTTTGATTTTCAAAGGGCTGATTTTTTAACTTTGGGTTTCCTGGGGGCCGATTTTTAAACTTTTGGTTTTCAGAAGGCTGATTTTCAAACTTGGTTTTCCAGGGGGCCGATTTTCAAACTTTTGGTTTCCTGGGGCTGATTTTCATACTTTGGGCTTCCTGGGGGCTGATTTTCAAACTTTTGGTTTTATGGTGACTGATTTTCAAACTTTGGGTTTTAAGGGGCTGATTTTCCAACTGGGTTTTCAGGGGCTGATTTTCAAACTATTGGTTTTCCTTTGGCTGATTTTCAAACTTTGGGTTTTCAGGGGGCTGATTTTGAAACTTTGGGTCTTCCAAGGGGCTGATTTTCAAACTTTTGGTATTCAGGGGGCTGATTTTCAAACTTTTGGTTTTCAGAGGGCTGATTTTCAAACTTTTGAATTTCAACTGGCAGATTTACAAACTTATGATTTTCAAGGGGCTGATTTTCAAACTTTGGGTTTTCCAAAAGGCTTATTTTCAAACATTTGGTTTCCTGGGGGCGGAATTTTGAACTTTGGGTTTTCCAGTGAGCTGATTTTTAAACTATGGGTTTTCCAGGGGGCTGATTTTCAAACTTTTATTTTTCAAGGGGCTGATTTTCAATCTTTTGGTTTTCAGGCTTTGATTTTCAAACTTTGGGTTTTCAGAGGGCTGATTTTCAAACTTTGGGTTTTCCAAGTGGCTGATTTTTAAAACATCGGGTTTCCTGGGGGTGGATTTTTGAATTTTGGGTTTTCAGGGGCTGATTTTCAAACTTCTGGTTTCCTATAGGCTGATTTTCATACTTTGGATTTTCTAGGGGGCTGATTTTCAAACTTTGGGTTTCCTGGGGGCATATTTTCAAATTTTGGGTTTTCAGGGGGCTGATTTCCAAACTTTGGGTTATTCCTAGGCCTGATATTCAAACTTTGGGTTTCCTGGGGCTGATTTTTAAACTTTGGGTTTTAAGGGGCTGATTTTCAAACTTTGGGTTTTCACGGGGCTGATTTCAAAAATTTGGGTTTTCAAGGGCTGATTTCAAAACTTTTTGTTTTCAGGGGGCTCATTTCCAAACTTTCGGTTTTCCAGGGGGCTGATTTTCAAACTTTGGGTTTTCAGGGATTGATTTTCAAACAATTGGTTTTTGTGGGGTTGAATTTCAAACTTTTGGTTTTCTGGGGGCTTGTTATCAAACTTTTGGTTTCCTTGGGCTGATTTTAAAACTGGGGTTTTTCCAGGGGGCTGATTTTTGAACTTTGGGTTTCCTAGGGGCTGATTTTCAAACTTTGGGTTTTTAGGGGGCTGATTTTCAAACTGTGGGTTCTCAGAGGGCTAATTTTCAATCTTTTGGTTTTCATGTAGCTGATTTTCAAACTTTGGGTTTTTAGGGGGATGTTTTTCAAACTTTTGGTTTTCAGGGGCTGATTTTCAAACTGGGTTTTCCAAGGGGCTGATTTTCAAACTTTTGATTTTCAAGGGGTGGATTTTTGAACTTTGGGTTTCCTGGGGGCTGATTTTCAAACTTTTGGTTTTCATGCGGTTCATTTACAAACTTTAGGTTTTCAAGGGGCTGATTATCGAACTTTTGGTTCCATGGGGCTTATTTTCAAACTTTGTGTTTTTTCCTGGGGTCTGATTTTCGAACTTTGGGTTTTCAGGGGGCTGATTTTCAAACTTTTGGTTTTCAAGGGGGCTGATTTTAAAACTTTAGGTTTCCTAGGGCTGATTTTAAAACTGGGTTTTCAGGGGGCTGATTTTGAAACTTTTGGTTTCCTTGGGGCTGATTTTCATACTTTGGATTTTCTAGGGGCTGATTTTCAAACTTTGGGTTTCCTGAGGGCATATTTTCAAACTTTGGGTTTTTTGGGGCTGATTTTAAAACTGGGTTTTTACCAGGGGGCTAATTTTTGAACATTGGGTTTCCTAGGGGCTGATTCTCAGGCTTTGGGTTTTTCCTAGGCCTGATTTTCAAACTTTGGGTTTCCTGGGGCTGATTTTTAAACCTTGGGTTTTCAGGGGGCTTTTTTCAAACTTTAGGTTTTCACAGGGCTGATTTCAAAACATTGGGTTTTCAGGGGCTGATTTCCAAACTTTTGGTTTTCAGGGGGCTCATTTTCAAACTGTGGGTTTTCCAGGGGGCTGATTGTCAAAGTTTGGGTTTTCAGGAGGTTGATTTTCAAACTTGGTTTTTGTGGGGTTGAATTTCAAACTTTTGGTTTTCAGGGGACTGATTTTGGAACTGGGTTTTTTTTCCAGGGGGCTGATTTTTGAACTTTGGGTTTCCTAGGGGCTGATTTTAAAACTTTCGGTTTTCAGGGGGCGGATTTTCAAAATGTGGGTTTCCTGGGGGCTTATTTCCAAACCACGGGTTTTCAGTGGGCTGATTTTCAAACTTTGGGTTCTCAGGGGGCTGATTTTTAATCTTTTGGTTTTCATGTGGCTGATTTTCAAACTTTGGGTTTTCAGGGGGCTGTTTTTCAAACTTTTGGTTTTCAGGGGCTTATTTTCAAACTCTGGGTTTTCCAAGGGGCTGATTTTCAAATTTTTGATTTTCAAGGGGCTGATTTTTGAACTTTGGGTTTCCTGGGGGCCAATTTTAAAAGTTTTGGTTTTCAGAAGGCTGATTTTCAAACTCTTGGTTTTCCAAGGGGCTGATTTTCAAACTTTTGATTTTCAAGGGGCTGATTTTTGAACTTTGGGTTTCCTGGGGCCGATTTTCAAACTTTTGGTTTTCAGAAGGCTGATTTTCAAACTTTTGGTTTTCCAGGGGGCTGATTTTCAAAACTTTTGGTTTCCTGGGACTGATTCTCATACTTTGGGCTTCCTGGGGGCTGATTTTCAAACTTTGGGTTTTCCAGGGTGTTGATTCTCAAACTTTGGGTTTTCCAGGGGGATGATTTTCAAACTTTGGGTTTCTTGGGGGTGGATTTTCAAACTTTTGGTTACCTAGGGGCTGATCTTCAAACTTAAGGTTTCCTGTGGGGCTGATTGTCAAATTTGGGTTGTAAGGGGGCTGATTTTCAAACTATTGGTTTTCATGGGGGCTGATTTTAAAACTTTTGGTTTCCTGGGGCTCATTTTAAAACTGGGTTTTCAGGGGGCTGATTTTCAAACCATGGGACTGATTTTCATACTTTGGAATTTCTGGGGCTTATTTTCAAACTTTGGGTTTCCTGAGGGCATATTTTCAAACTTTGGGTTTTCAGGGGGCTGATTTTCAAACTTTGGGTTTTTCCTAGGCCTGATTTTCAAACTTTGGGTTTCCTGGGGCTGATTTTTAAACCTTGGGTTTTCAGGGGGCTGATGTTTAAACTTTGGGTTTTCACGGGGCTGATTTTAAAAATTTGGGTTTTCAGGGGCTGATTTCCAAACTTTTGGTTTTCAGGGACTTATCTTCAATCTGTGGGTTTCCCAGGGGGCTGATTGTCAAACTTTTGGTTTTCAAGGGCTTGATTTTCAAACTTTTGGTTTTTGTGGGGTTGAATTTCAAACTTTTGGTTTTCAGGGGACTCATTTTTAAACTTTTGGTTTTCTAGGGCTGATTTTAAAACTGGGTTTTTTCCTGGGGGCTGATTATTGAACTTTGGGTTTCCTAGGGGCTGATTTTCCAACTTTGGGTTTTTCCTAGGCCTGATTTTCAAACTTTGGGTTTCCTGGGGCTGATTTGTAAACCTTGGTTTTTCACGATGCTGATTTTAGAACTTTGGGTTTTCACAGGGCTGATTTCCAAACTTTGGGTTTTCAGGGGCTGATTTCCAAACTTTTTGGTTTTCAGGGGACTCATTTTCAAACAGTGGGTTTTCCAGGGGGCTGATTGTCAAACTTTGGGTTTTCAGGGGGTTGATTTTCAAACTTTTGGTTTTCGTGGGGTTGAATTTCAAACTTTTGGTTTTCAGGGGACTCATTTTCAAACTTTTGAGGGGGCTGATTTTTTATCTTTGGGTTTCCTAGGGGCTGATTTTCAAACTTTGGGTTTTCAATGGGCTGATTTCCAAACTGTGGGTTTCCTGGGGGCTTATTTTCAAACCATGGGTTTTCAGTAGGCTGATTTTCAAACTTTTTGCTCTCAGGGGGCTGATTTTCAATCTTTTGGTTTTCATGTGGCTGATTTTCAAACTTTGGGTTTTCAGGGGGCTGTTTTTCAAACTTTTGGTTTTCAGGGGCTTATTTCCAAACTGTGTTTTCCAAGGGGCTGATTTTCAAACTTTTGATTTTCAAGGGGCTGATTTATGAACTTTGGGTTTCCTGGGGGCCGATTTTCAAACTTTTGGTTTTCAGAAGGCTGATTTTCAAACTCTGGGTTTTCCAAGGGGCTGATTTTCAAACTTTTGATTTTCAAGGTGCTGATTTTTGAACTTTGGGTTCCCTGGAGGCCGATTTTCAAACTTTTGGTTTTCAGAAGGCAGATTTTCAATCTTTCGGTTTTCCAGGGGGCTGATTTTCAAACTTTTGGTTTCCTGGGGCTGATTTTCATACTTTGGGCTTCCTGGGGCTGATTTTCAAACTTTTGGTTTTCCGGGGCTGATTTTCAAACTTTGGGTTTTCAGGGGCTGATTTTCAAACATATGGTTTTCCTGGGGCTGATTTTCAAACTTTGGGTTTTCAGGGGGCTGATTTTCAAACTGTGAGTTGTCAGAGGGCTGATTTTCAATCTTTTGGTTTTCAGGTGGCTGATTTTCAAACTTTGGGTTTCCAGGGGGATGTTTTTCAAATTTTTGTTTTCAGGGGCTGATTTCCAAACTTTTGGTTTTCAGGGGGCTCATTTTCAAACTGTGGGTTTTCCAGGGGGCTGATTGTCAAACTTTTGGTTTTCCGGGGGTTGATTTTCAAACTTTTGGTTTTTGTGGGGTTGAATTTCAAACTTTCGGTTTTCAGGGGACTCATTTTCAAACTTTTGGTTTTCTGGGGCTGATTTTAAAACTGGTTTTTTTCCAGGGGGCTGATTTTTGAACTTTGGGTTTCCTAGGGGCTGATTTTCAAACATTGGGTTTTCAGGGGGCTGATTTTCAAACTGTGGGTTTCCTGGGGGCTTATTTTCGAACCATGGGTTTTCATGGGGATGATTTTCAAACTTTGGGTTCTCAGGGGGCTGATTTTCGATCATTTGGTTTTCATGTGGCTGATTTTCAAACTCTGGGTCTTCGGGGGGCTGTTTTTCCAACTTTTGGTTTTCAGGGCCTTATTTTCAAACTCTGGGTTTTCCAAGGGGCTGATTTTCAAACTTTTGATTTTCAAGGGGCTGATTTTTGAACTTTGGGTTTCCTTGGGGCTGATTTTCAAACTTTTGGTTTTCAGGGGGCTGATTTTTAAACTGTGGGTTTCCTTGGGGCTCATTTTCAAACCATGGGTTTTCAGGGGCTGATTTTATAACTGGGTTATCAGGGGGCTGATTTTCAATCTTTTGGTTTTCATGTGGCTGATTTTCAAACTTTGGGTTTTCAGGGGGCTGTTTTTCAAACTTTTGGTTTTCAGGGGCTGATTTTCAAACTCTGGGTTTTCCGAGGGGCTGATTTTCAAACTTTTGATTTTCAAGGGGTGGATTTTTGAACTTTGGATTTCCTGGGGGCTGATTTTCAAACTTTTGGTTTTCATGCTGTTCATTTTCAAACTTTAGGTTTTCAGGGGGCTGATTATCGAACTTTTGGTTTCATGGGGCTGATTTCCAAACTTTGTGTTTTTTCCTGGGGTCTGATTTTCGAACTTTGGGTTTCCTGGGGGCGGATTTTCAAACTTTGGGTTTTCAGGGGGCTGATTTTTAAACTTTGGGTTTCCTGGGGGCTTATTTTCTAACAATGGGTTTCCCGGGTGCTGATTTCCAAATTTTGGTTTTCAGGGGGCTCATTTTCAAACTTTGGGTTTTCCAGGGGGCTTATTTTTAAACTTTTGGTTTTCAGGGGGTTGATTTTCAAAGTATTGGTTTTCCAGGGAGCTAATTTTCAAACTTTGGGTTTCCTGGGGGCTGATTTTCAAACTTTGGGTTCCCTGGGGGCTGATTTTCAAACTTTTTGTTTTCAGGGGGTTTATTTTCAAACTTTTGGCTTTCAGGGGGCTGATTTTCAAACTTTTGGTTGCCTGGGGCTGATTCTCAAACTTCGGGTTTTCCAAGGGATGATTTTCAAACTTTGGGTTTTCTGGGGTCTGATTTTCAAACTTTGGGTTACCTGGGGGCTGATTTTAAAACTTTTGGTTTCCCGGGGCTGATTTTCATACTTTGGGCTTCCTGGGGGCTGATTTCCAAACTTTTGGTTTTCTGGGGGCTGATTTTCAAACTTTGGGTTTTCAGGGGACTGATTTTCAAACTTTAGGTTTTCAGGGGGATGATTTTCAAACTTCAGGTTTTCCTGGGGCTGATTTTCAAACTTTTGGTTTTCAGTGGGCTGATTTTCAAACTTTTAGTTTTCAGGGGGCTGATTTTCAAACTTTGGATTTTCAAGGGGCTGATTTACAAACTTTTGGTTTTCAGAGGGCTGATTTTCAAACTTTGGGTTTTCCAAAAGGCTGATTTTTAAACTCTGGGTTTTCCAGGGGGCTGATTTTCAAACTTTTGGTATTTGGGGGGCTGATTTTCAAAATTTTGGTTTTCAGGGGCCTGATTTTCAAACTTTGGGTTTCCTGGGGGCTGAATTTCAAACTTTGGGTTTTCCAGGGGGTTGATTCTCAAACTTTTGGTTTTCCCTGGGGATGATTTTCAAACTGGGTTTCCTGGGGGCTGATTTTCAAACTTTATGTTACCTAGGGGCTGATCTTCAAACTTAGTGTTTCCTGTGGGGCTGATTGTCAAATTTGGGTTTTAAGGGGGCTGATTTTCAAACTTTTGGTTTTCAAGGGGGCTGATTTTAAAACTTTTGGTTTCCTGGGGCTGATTTTAAAACTGGGTTTTCAGGGGGCTGATTTTCAAACTTTTGGTTTCCTTGGGGCTGATTTTCAAACTTTGGAATTTCTAGGGGCTGATTTTCAAACTTTGAGTTTCCTGAAGGCATATTTTCAAACTTTGGGTTTTCAGTGGGCTGATTTTCAAACTTTGGGTCTTTCCTAGGCCTGATTTTCAAACTTTGGGCTTCCTGGGGCAGATTTTTAAACCTTGGGTTTTCAGGGGGCTGAATTCCAAACTTTGGGTTTTCACGGGGCTGATTTCAAAGATTTGGGTTTTCAGGGGCTGATTTCCAAACTTTTGGTTTTCAGGGGGCTCATTTTCAAACTGTGGGTTTTCCAGGGGGCTGATTGTCAAACTTTGGGTTTTCAGAAGGCAGATTTTCAATCTTTTGGTTTTCCAGGGGGCTGATTTTCAAACTTTTGGTTTTCAGGGGACTAATTTTCAAACTTTTGGTTTTCTGGGGCTGATTTTAAAACTGGGTTTTTACCAGGGGGCTGATTTTTTAACTTTGGGTTTCCTAGGGGCTGATTTTCAAGCTTTGGGTTTTTCCTACGCCTAATTTTCAAACTTTGGGTTTCCTGGGGCTGATTTTTAAACCTTGGGTTTCCAGGAGGCTGATTTTCAAACTTTGGGTTTTCACAGGGCTGATTTCAAAACTTTGGGTTTTCAGGGGCTGATTTCCAAACTTTTGGTTTTCAGGGGGCTCATTTTCAAACTGTGGGTTTTCCAGGGGGCTGATTGTCAAACTTTGGGTTTTCAATGGGTTGATTTTCAAACTAGGTTTTTGTGGGGTTGAATTTCAAACTTTTGGTTTTCAGGGGACTCATTTTCAAACTTTTGGTTTTTCGATGCTGATTTTGGAACTGGGTTTTTTCCAGGGGGCTGATTTTTGAACTTTGGGTTTCCTAGGGGCTAATTTTCAAACTTTCGGTTTTCAGGGGGCTGATTCTCAAACTGTGGGTTTCCTAGGGGCTTATTTTCAAACCATGGGTTTTCAGTGGGCTGATTTTCAAACTTTGGGTTCTCAGGGGGCTGATTTTCAATCTTTTGGTTTTCATGTGGCTGATTTTCAAACTTTGGGTTTTCAGGGGGCTGTTTTTCAACCTTTTGGTTTTCAGGGGCTTATTTTCAAGCTCTGGGTTTTCCAAGGGGCTGATTTTGAAATTTTTGATTTTCAAGGGGCTTATTTTTGAACTTTGGGTTTCCTGGGGGCCGATTTTGAAACTTTTGGTTTTCAGAAGGCTGATTTTCAAACTCTGGGTTTTCCAAGGGGCTGATTTTCAAACTTTTGATTTTCAAGGGGCTGATTTTTGAAGTTTGGGTTTCCTTGGGCTGATTTTCAAACTTCTGGTTTTCAGAAGGCTGATTTTCAAACTTTTGGTTTTCCAGGGGGCTGATTTTCAAACTTTTGGTTTCCTGGGGCTGATTCTCATACTTTGGGCTGCCTGAGGGCTGATTTTCAAACTTTGGGTTTTCTAGGGTGTTGATTCTCAAACTTTGGGTTTTCCAGGGGGATGATTTTCAAACTTTGGGTTTCCTGGGGATTGATTTTCAAACTTTTGGTTACCTAGGGGCTGATCTTCAAACATAGGGTTTCCTGTGGGGCTGATTGTCAAATTTGGGTTTTAAGGGGGCGGATTTTCAAACTTTTGGTTTTCAAGGGGGCTGATTTTAAAACTTTTGGTTTCCTGGGGCTGATTTTAACCCTGGATAGGTACGCTCCTCGGACACCCCTTTAAGGGTATACTCGGACGCGAACGACCTCGACGCTAAAAAAATTCTTGAAAAATCAGTTTTTGCAGTAACCTCCTTTTTTCTTTTGCCAAAAAAACTTCAATGAATGCTTAAAACAACTGTAAAGATAAATACTACTCATCTGCAGAAAAACTATTTATTATAAATATTTTAAAAAATTAAGTAGAAAAAAAAAGACCTGACATAAAAATTAATAAAAAAAAGTTTATACATATACACAAATCCTTTTAGGAATTGATTCTTGAATGTTTAGGACACATCTTGATGTATTTTGGATGAAGTCAGACCCATGGAGGTGAAGATCTGAAATGATGAAAAAAGAGTAACTTTTTTTGGCCAAAAAAATTTGTCCAAATTTCATGAATTTTTTTGGGTACCCAAATGAAATAGGAAGTGGCTAATTTTTTCAGGGAATAAACATATGTTATCCTAAAATAGAAATATGTAAAAGAATCTTCATTATTTTGTAAATTACATTTATATCAGGGGCCATATCTAAAGGTAATTTTTTGAGTACTTAGAAATTTCGTAAAAAAATACATATATTTAATATATAATATGATATTTATGCAGGTAAAAATATACCAAAATATCACAAATTCTATAGGGAACAAGAATATATATAGATAAGGCAGCTTACGCTTCGGATATGTCCACAAAATGGCCGCCAACCACACTGACTCAGACTCCCTAATCTGCCACTTGAATTGTAGGAAGGGTATGTCAATTTCAAGGTGTTATTTACTA
Organism: Palaemon carinicauda; assembly: GCF_036898095.1. NCBI lineage: Eukaryota > Metazoa > Arthropoda > Malacostraca > Decapoda > Palaemonidae > Palaemon > Palaemon carinicauda. The sequence continues at coordinate 2,684,836 of NC_090767.1, forward strand.
ATCTAATTATTATTGGATATGCATAAAAATTGTATGGTGGGTTGCTGGATAATTGTCGATTATTTTACGACTATAAAATTGAAATTCTGACCCAAAAAAATTTTTTTGAAGGGAAATAAAATCGAAAAAAAAATGTAAAACAATATAATATTTTAGCTAAAAAAATTTGATGATATTCAATAAAAAAAAAGTAAACAAAATTTTCCGACAAATAAACATCTAGAGGAATCATTACTCTGTGATAGTTCCTTAGTACGTAGTAATTTTGAAAGAATTGGGAAAAAACGAAAAAATGGCAATCACCGGAAAATCGAACACATACCTATATATACGCCATATCTGGCTAAAAAAAAGATAGGCATGGGTAGCCAGATTATCTAGAAACACTTTCCAACACTATAAAAATATAAGTTTTGCGACACTACTTGCCAATTCCTTACGGTAACATGACTAAGCGAAAAAATGCAAAACAAATAAAAAGGGGCACTCGCGGAAAAATGGCTAACATTCTAATATACGGCATTTCAGAAAAAAAAAATTCAGCCACGTGCTAGGCAAACCATCAAGGCACATTTTCCGACAAATAAACATCTAAATGAATCATTACTCTGTGATAGTTCCTTAGTAAGTAGTAATTTTGAAAGAAATGGGAAAAAACAAAAAAATGGCAATCACAGGAAAATCGAACACGTACCTATATATACGCCATATCTGGCTAAAAAAAAAGATAGGCATGGGTAGCCAGATCATCTAGAAACACTTTCCAACACTATAAAAATATAAGTTTTGCGACACTACTTGCCAATTCCTTACGGTAACATGACTAAGCAAAAAAATGCAAAACAAATAAAAAGGGGCACTCGTGGAAAAATGGCCATTCTAATATACGGCATTTCAGAAAAAAAAAAATTTCCGCCACGTGCTAGGCAAACCATCAAGGCACATTTTCCGACAAAGAAACATCTAAATGAATCATTACTCTGTGATAGTTCCTTAGTACGTAGTAATTTTGAAAGAAATGGGAAAAAACGAAAAAATGGCAATCACAGGAAAATCGAACACATACTTATATATACGCCATATCTGGCTAAAAAAAAATAGGCATGGGTAGCCAGATCATCTAGAAACACTTTCCAACACTATAAAAATATAAGTTTTGCGACACTACTTGCCAATTCCTTACGGTAACATGACTAAGCAAAAAAAAGCAAAACAAATAAAAAGGGGCACTCGCGGAAAAATGCCCAACATTCTAATATACGGCATCTCAGATAAAAAAAAAGACATGCACGTGTTAGCCCAACCATCAAGGCACACTTTCTAACACATAAACATGAAAAAAAATCAATAATATACGGCAATTCCTTACTACGTAGTAAATTTTTACAAATATTGAAAAAAAACAGAAATTGGCAACCGTAGTTAAATACCCAATATACCAATAACTACGTCGTATCTGACAAAAACAAAATCACGCATGGGTAGCCAGATCATCTAGACACACTTTCCAACACTAAAAAAGCAAAAGTTTTACGACACTATTTCGCAATATCTTACGGAAAAATGACTTGGCAAAAAAATGAAAAAAAATGAAAAAGGGGTACTCGCGGTAAAATGCCCGACATTCTAATATACGGCATCTCAGATAAAAAAAAAGACAGGCACGTGTTAGCCCAACCATCAAGGCACACTTTCTAACACATAAACATGAAAAAAAATGAATAATATACGGCAATTCCTTACTACGTAGTAATTTTTACAAATATTGAAAAAAAACAGAAATTGGTAACCGCAGTTAAATACCCAATATACCAATAACTACGTCGTATCTGACAAAAACAAAGTCATGCATGGGTAGCCAGATCATCTAGACACACTTTCCAACACTAAACAAGCAAAAGTTTTTCGACACTATTTGGCAATATCTTACGGAAAAATGACTTGGCAAAAAAATGAAAAAAAATGAAAAAGGGGCACTCGCGGTAAAATGGTCCTCGTGGTGATGAACGACATTTTAACTAAAAAAATAATCATGCACATGGTAGCCAAATAATCCACCAAGACTTTCCACAACTGATAACCTATACAAGTTGCACCATTCTACGACAATTTCATAATACGTAATAACTTTGATAATTATGCAAACTACCTTAGAAGGGTAAACTCGGTCGCGCTCGACCCCGACACGTCTCAGAAATCGGGGAAGGAGTACAGCTACAGCAATGCACATCTGGACACTACTAGAGCGTGTAGGGGAGACACCTCCTGCAGGTCGATCACCCACAAATTCAGTCACGGGGGTGAGTCACGTGAGAAAAACCTGTTTTTTTTTTACGCTCGGGGACGCGAACGACCCATCGTACCTATCCAGGGTTAAAACTGGGTTTTCAGGGGGCTGATTTTCAAACTTTTGGTTTCCTTGGGACTGATTTTCATACTTTGGAATTTCTAGGGGCTGATTTTCAAACTTTGGGTTTCCTGAGGGCATATTTTAAAACTTTGGGTTTTCAGGGGGCTGATTTTCGAACTTTGGGTTTTCCCTAGGCCTGATTTTCAAACTTTGTTTTTCCTGGGGCTGATTTTTAAACCTTGGGTTTTCAGGGGGCTGATGTTTAAACTGGGTTTTCACGGGGCTGATTTCAAAAATTTGGGTTTGCAGGGGCTGATTTCCAAACTTTTGGTTTTCAGGGGGCTCATCTTCAATCTTTGGGTTTTCCAGGGGGCTGTTTGTCAAACTTTGGGTTTTCAATGGCTTGATTTTCAAACTTTTGGTTTTTGTGGGGTTGAATTTCAAACTTTTGGTTTTCAAGGGACTCATTTTCAAACTTTTGGTTTTCTGGGGCTGATTTAAAACTGGGTTTTTTCCTGGGGGCTGATTATTGAACTTTGGGTTTACTAGGGGCTGATTTTCAAACTTTGGGTTTTTCCTAGGCCTGATTTTCAAACTTTGGGTTTCCTAGGGCTGATTTTTTAACCTTGGTTTTTCACGATGCTGATTTTCAAACTTTGGGTTTTCACAGGGCTGATTTCAAAACTTTGGGTTTTCAGTGGCTGATTTCCAAACTTTTTGGTTTTCAGGGGGCTCATTTTCAAACAGTGGGTTTTCCAGGGGGCTGATTGTCAAACTTTGGGTTTTCAGGGGGTTGATTTTCAAACTTTTGGTTTTTGTGGGGTTGAATTTCAAACTTTTGGTTTTCAGGGGACTCATTTTCCAACTTTTGGTTTTCTGGGGCTGATTTTAAAACTGGGTTTTTTTTCCAGGGGGCTGATTCTTGATCTTTGGGTTTCCTAGGGGCTGATTTTCAAACTTTGGGTTTTCAGGGGGCTGATTTTAAAACTGTGGGTTTCCTGGGGGCTTATTTTCAAACCATGGGTTTTCAGTAGGCTGATTTTCAAACTTTTTGTTCTCAGGGGGCTGATTTTCAATCTTTTGGTTTTCATGTGGCTGATTTTCAAACTTTGGGTTTACAGGGGGCTGTTTTTCAAACTTTCGGTTTTCGGGGGCTTATTTTCAAACTCTGTGTTTTCCAAGGGGCTGATTTTCAAACTTTTGATTTTCAAGGGGCTGATTTATGAACTTTGGGTTTCCTGGGGGCCGATTTTCAAACTTTTGGTTTTCAGAAGGCTGATTTTCAAACTGGGTTTTCCAAGGGGCTGATTTTCAAACTTTTTATTTTCAAGGTGCTGATTTTTGAACTTTGGGTTCCCTGGGGGCCGATTTTCAAACTTTTGGTTTTCAGAAGGCAGATTTTCAATCTCTTGGTTTTCCAGGGGGCTGATTTTCAAACTTTTGGTTTTCTAGGGCTGATTTTCATACTTTGGGCTTCCTGGGGCTGATTTTCAAACTTTTGGTTTTCTGGGGCTGATTTTCAAACTTTGGGTTTTCAGGGGCTGATTTTAAAACTTTTGGTTTTCCTGGGGCTGATTTTCGATCTTTGGGTTTTCAGGGGGCTGATTTTCAAAATGTGAGTTCTCAGAGGGCTGATTTTCAATCTTTTGGTTTTCATGTGGCTGATTTTCAAACTTTGGGTTTTCAGGGGGATGTTTTTCAAATTTTTGTTTTCAGGGGCTGATTTCCAAACTTTTGGTTTTCAGGGGGCTCATTTTCAAATTGTGGGTTTTCCAGGGGGCTGATTTTCAAACTGTGGGTTTTCCGGGGGTTGATTTTCAAACTTTTGGTCTTTGTGGGGTTGAATTTCAAACTTTTGGTTTTCAGGGGACTCATTTTCAAACTTTGGGTTTCCTAGAGCCGATTTTCAAACTTTGGGTTTTCAGGGGGCTGATTTTCAAACTGGGTTTCCTGGGGGCTTATTTTCGAACCATGGGTTTTCATGGGGCTGATTTTCAAACTTTGGGTTCTCATGGGGCTGATTTTCGATCTTTTGGTTTTCATGTGGCTGATTTTCAAACTTTGGGTTTTCAGGGGGCTGTTTTTCAATCTTTTGGTTTTCAGGGCCTTATTTTCAAACTCTGGGTTTTCCAAGGGGCTGATTTTCAAACTTTTGATTTTCAAGGGGCTGATTTTTTAACTTTTGATTTCCTGGGGGCCGATTTTCAAACTTTTGGTTTTCTGAAGGCTGATTTTCAAACATTGGGTTTTCCAAGGGGCTGATTTTCAAACTTTTGATTTTCAAGGGGCTGATTTTTGAACTTTGTGTTTCCTGGGGGCCGATTTTCAAACTTTTGGTTTTCAGAAGGCTGATTTTCAAACTTTTGGTTTTCCAGGGGGCTTATTTTCAAACTTTTGGTTTCCTGGGGCTGATTTTCATACTTTGGGCTTCCTGGGGGCTGATTTTCAAACTTTTGGTTTTCTGGTGACTGATTTTCAAACTTTGGGTTTTCAGGGGCTGATTTTCAAACTTTGAGTTTTCAGGGGCTGATTTTCAAACTATTGGTTTTCCTGTGGCTGATTTTCAAACTTTGGATTTTCAGGGGGCTGATTTTGAATTTTGGGTTTTCCAAGGGGCTGATTTTCAAACTTATGGTATTCAGGGGGCTAATTTTCAAACTTTTGGTTTTCAGGGGGCTGATTTTCAAACTTTTGATTTTCAACTGGCAGATTTACAAACTTTGGGTTTTCAGAGGGCTGATTTTCAAACTTTGGGTTTTCCAAAAGGTTGATTTTCAAACTTTGGGTTTCCTGGGGCGGATTTTTGAACTTTGGTTTTCTGTGGGCTGATTTTTAAACTATGGGTTTTCCAAGGGGCTGATTTTCAAACTTTTATTTTTCAAGCGGCTGATTTTCAAACTTTTGGTTTTCAGGCACTGATTTTCAAACTTTGGGTTTTCAGTGGGCTGATTTTCAAACTTTGGGTTTTCCAAGGGATGATTTTCAAACTTTGGGTTTGCTGGGGGTGGATTTTCAAACTTTGGGTTTTCGGGGGGCTGATTTTCAAACTTCTGGTTTCCTTGGGGCCGATTTTCATACTTTGGATTTTCTAGGGGGCTGATTTTCAAACTTTGGGTTTCCTGGGGCATATTTTCAAACTTTGGGTTTCCTGGGGCATATTTTCAAACCTTAGGTTTTCAGGGGGCTGATTTCCAAACTTTGGTTTTTTCCTAGGCCTGATTTTCAAACTTTGAGTTTCCTGGGGCTGATTTTTAAACTTTAGGTTTTCAGGGGCTGATTTTCAAACTTTGGGTTTTCACAGGGCTGATTTCAAAACTTTGGGTTTTCAAGGGCTGATTTCCAAACTTTTGGTTTTCAGGGGGCTCATTTTCAAACTTTGGGTTTTCCAGGGGGCTGATTGTCAAACTTTGGGTTTTCAGGGGGCTGATTTTCAAACATTTGGTTTTTGTGGGGTTGAATTTCAAACTTTTGGTTTTCAGCGGGCTTGTTATCAAACTTTGCGTTTCCTGGGGCTGATTTTAAAACTGGGGTTTTTCCAGGGGGCTGATTTTTGAACTTTGGGTTTCCTAAGGGCTGATTTTCAAACTTCGGGTTTTCAGGGGGCTGATTTTCAAACTGTGGGTTCTCAAAGGGCTGATTTTCAATCTTTTGGTTTTCATGTGGCTGATTTCAAACTTTGGGTTTTCAGGGGGATGTTTTTCAAACTTTTGGTTTTCAGGAGCTGATTTTTAAACTCTGGGTTTTCCAAGGGGCTGAGTTTCAAACTTTTGATTTTCAAGGGGCAGATTTTTGAACTTTGGGTTTCCTGGGGGCTGATTTTCAAACTTTTGGTTTTCAGGGGGTTCATTTTCAAACTTTAGGTTTTCAGGGGCTGATTATCGAACTTTTGGTTTCCTGGGTCTGATTTTCAAACTTTGTTTTTTCCTGAGGTCTGATTTTCGAACTTTGGGTTTCCTGGGGACTGATTTTCAAACTTTGGGTTTCTTTGGGAGCTGATTTTCACACTTTGGGTTTTCAGGGGGCTGATTTTTAAACTTTGGGTTTCCTGGGGGCTTATTTTCTAACTGTGGGTTTCCCAGGGATCTGATTTCAGAACTTTTGGATTTCAGGGGGCTCATTTTCAAACTTTGGGTTTTCCAGGGGGCTGATTTTTAAACTTTTGGTTTTCAGGGGGTTGATTTTCAAAGTATTGGTTTTCCAAGGAGCTAATTTTCCAACTTTGGGTTTCCTGGGGGCTGATTTTCAAACTTTGGGTTCCCTGGGGGCTGATTTTCAAACTTTTTGTTTTCAGGAGGTTGATTTTCAAACTTTTGGCTTTCAGGGGGCTGATTTTCAAACTTTTGGTTGCCTGGGGCTGATTTTCAAACTTTGGGTTTTTTCCAGGGGGCTGATTTTCGAACTTTGGGTTTCCTTGGGGCTGATTTTCAAACTCTGGGTGTCTTTGGGGGCTGATTTTCAAACTTTGGGTTTTCAGGGAGCTGAGTTTTAAACTTTGGGTTTCCTGGGAGCTTATCTTCAAACTGTGGTTTTCCTGGGAGCTAATTATCAAACTTTGGGTTTTAAGGGGGCTGATTTTCCAACTTTGAGTTTTAAGGGGGCTGATTTTCAATCATTTGGTTTTCAGGGGGCTGATTTTCAAACTTTGGGTTTTCAGGGGGCTGTTTTTCAAACTTTTGGTTTTCAGGGGCTGATTTTCAAACTTTTAATTTTCAAGGGGCTGATTTTCGAACTTTGGGTTTCCTGGGGGCCGATTTTCAAACTTTTGGTTTTCAGAAGGCTGATTTTCAAACTCTTGGTTTTCCAGGGGGCTGATTTTCAAACGCTGGGTTTCCTGTGGGCTTATTTTCAAACTGTGGGTTTCCTGGGGGCTAATTTTCATATTTTGGGTTTCGTGGGGGCTGATTTTCAAACTTGGTTTTCAGGGGGCTTATTTTCAAACTTGTTTTTTCAGGGTCTGATTTTAAAACTTTGGATTTTCCAGGGGGCTGATTTTCAAACTTTGGGTTCCCCAGGGGGCTGATTTTCAAACTTTGAGTTTCTCAGGGGGCTGATTTTCAAATTTTGGGTTTTCCAAGGGGCTTATTTCCAAACTTTTGGTTTTCAGGGGGCTCATTTTCAAACTTTGGGTTTTCCAGGGAGCTGATTTTCAAACTTTTGGTTTTCAAGGGGTTGATTTTCAAAGTATTGGTTTTCCAGGGAGCTAATTTTCAAAATTTGGGTTTCCTGGGGGCTGATTTTCAAACTTTGGGTTCCCTGGGGGCTGATTTTCACATTTTTGGTTTTCAGGCGGTGGATTTTCAAACTTCTGGTTTTCAGGGGGCTGATTTTCAAACTTTTGGTGTCCTGGAGCTCATTTTCAAACTTTGGGTTTTTTTCCATGGGGCTGATTTTCGAACTTTGAGTTTCTTGGGGATGATTTTCAAACTTTGGGTTTTCAGGGGGCTGATTTTTAAACTTTGGGTTTCCTGGGGATGATTTTCAAACTTTGAGTTTTCAGGGGGCTGATTTTTAAACTTTGGGTTTTCATGGGCGGCTGATTTTCAAACTCTGGGTTCCCTGGGGGCTAATTTTCAAACTCTGGGTATTCAGGGGGCTGATTTTCAAACTTCAGGTTTTTTTGGGGCTGATTTTCCAACTCTGGGTTTTCAGGGGGCTGATTTTCAAACTTTTGGTTTTCAGGCGGCTGATTTTCAAATTTTTGATTTTCAAGGGGCTAATTTACAAACTTTTATTTTTTAAGGGGCTGATTTTCAAACTTTTGGTTTTTAGGTACTGATTTTCAAACTTTGGGTTTTCAGAGGGCTGATTTTCAAACTTTGGGTTTTCCAAGGGATGATTTTCAAACATTGGGTTTGCTGGGGGTGGATTTTCAAACTTTGGGTTTTCGGGGGGCTGATCTTCAAACTTCTGGTTTCCTTGGGGCTGATTTTCATACTTTGGATTTTCTAGGGGGCTGATTTTCGAACTTTGGGTTTCCTGTGGCATATTTTCAAACTTTGGGTTTTCAGGGGGCTGATTTCCAAACTTTGGTTTTTTCCTAGTCCTGATTTTCAAACTTTGGGTTTCCTGAGGCTGATTTTCAAACTTTAGGTTTTCAGGGGCTGATTTTCAAACTTTGGGTTTTCACGGGGCTGATTTCAAAACTTTGGGTTTTCAAGGGCTGATTTCCAAACTTTTGGTTTTCAGGGGGCTCATTTTCAAACTTTGGGTTTTCCAGGGGGCTGATTGTCAAACTTTGGGTTTTCAGGGGGCTGATTTTCAAACATTTCGTTTTTGTGTGGTTGAATTTCAAACTTTTGGTTTTCAGGGGGCTTGTTATCAAACTTTTGGTTTCCTGGGGCTGATTTTAAAACTGGGGTTTTTCCAGGGGGCTGATTTTCGAACTTTGGGTTTCCTAAGGGCTGATTCTCAAACTTTGGGTTTCCATGGGGCTGATTTTCAAACTGTGGGTTCTCAGAGGGCTGATTTTCAATCATTTGGTTTTCATGTGGCTGATTTTCAAACTTTGGGTTTTCAGGGGGATGTTTTTCAAACTTTTGGTTTTCAGGAGCAGATTTTTAAACTCTGGGTTTTCCAAGGGGCTGATTTTCGAACTTTTGATTTTCAACGGGCGGATTTTTGAACTTTGGGTTTCCTGGGGGCTGATTTTCAAACTTTTGGTTTTCAGGGGGTTCATTTTCAAACTTTAGGTTTTCAGGGGGCTGATTATTGAACTTTTGGTTTCCTGGGGCTGATTTTCAAACTTTGTGTTTTTTCCTGAGGTCTGATTTTCGAACTTTGGGTTTCCTGGGGGCTGATTTTCAAACTTTGGGTTTCTTTGGGAGCTGATTTTCAAACTTTGGGTTTTCATGGGGGTGATTTTTAAACTTTGGGTTTCCTGGGGACTTATTTTCTAACTGTGGGTTTCCCGGGGGCTGATTTCCAAACTTTTGGTTATCAGGGGGCTCATTTTCAAACTCTGGGTTTTCAGGGGGCTGATTTTCAAACTTTTTGGTTTTCAGGCGGCTGATTTTCAAACTTTTGATTTTCAAGGGGCTGATTCACAAACTATGGGTTTTCAGGGGGCTGATTTTCAAACTCCTGGTTTTCTTGGGGCTGATTTTCATACTTTGAATTTTATAGGGGGCTGATTTTCAAACTTTGGGTTCCCTGGGGGAATATTTTCACACTTTGGGTTTTCAGGGGGCTGATTTTCAAACTTTGGGTTTCTTTGGGAGCTGATTTTCAAACTTTGGGTTTTCATGGGGGTGATTTTTAAACTTTGGGTTTCCTGGGGACTTATTTTCTAACTGTGGGTTTCCCGGGGGCTGATTTCCAAACTTTTGGTTTTCAGGGGGCTCATTTTCAAACTTTGGGTTTTCCAGGGGGCTGATTTTTAAACTTTTGGTTTTCAGGGGGTTGATTTTCAAAGTATTGGTTTTCCAGGGAGCTAATTTTCAAACTTTGGGTTTCTTGGGGGCTGATTTTCAAACTTTGGGTTCCCTGGGGGCTGATTTTCAAATTTTTTGTTTCCAGGGGATTAATTTTCAAACTTTTGGCTTTCAGGGGGCTTATTTTCAAACTTTTGGTTGCCTGGGGCTGATTTTCATTCTTTGGGTTTTTTCCAGGGGTCTGATTTTCGAACTTTTGGTTTCCTTGGGGCTGATTTTCAAACTCTGTGTGTCTTTGGGGGTTGATTTTCAAACTTTGGGTTTTCAGGGAGCTGAGTTTTAAACTTTGGGTTTCCTGGGGGCTTATTTTCAAACTGTGGGTTTCCTGGGAGCTAATTATCAAACTTTGGGTTTTTCAGTGGGCTGATTTCCCAACTTTGAGTTTTAAGGGGGCTGATTTTCAATCTTTTGGTTTTCAGGGGGCTGATTTTCAAACTTTGGGTTTTCAGGGGGCGGTTTTTCAAACTTTTGGTTTTCAGGGGCTGATTTTCAAACATTTAATTTTCAAGGGGCTGATTTTCGAACTTTGGGTTTCCTGGGGGCCAATTTTCAAACTTTTGGTTTTCAGAAGGCTGATTTTCAAACTATTGGTTTTCCAGGGGGATGATTTTCAAACTCTTGGTTTCCTGGGGCTGATTTTCAAACTTTTGGTTCCCTGTGGGGGGATTTACAAACTTTTGGTTTTCAGAGGGCTGACTTTCAAATTTTGGTTTTCCAAGGGGCTGATTTTCAAACGCTGGGTTTCCTGGGGGCTTATTTTCAAACTGTGGGTTTCCTGGGGGCTAATTTTCATATTTTGGGTTTTGTGGGGGCTGACTTTCAAACTTGGTTTCCAGGGGGCTTATTATCAAACTTGTTTTTTCAGGGTCTGATTTTCAAACTTTGGACTTTCCAGGGGGCTGATTTTCAAACTTTGGGTTTCCCAGGGGGCTGAATTTCAAACTTTGGGTTTTCAGGGGGCTGATTTTCAAATTTTGAGTTTTCCAAGGGGCTGATTTCCAAACTTTTGGTTTTCAGGGGGCTCATTTTCAAACTTTGGGTTTTCCAGGGAGCTGATTTTCAAACTTTTGGTTTTCAGGGGGTTGATTTTCAAAGTATTGGTTTTCCAGGGAGCTAATTTTCAAAATTTGGGTTTCCTGGGGGCTGATTTTCAAACTTTGGGTTCCCTGGGGGCTGATTTTCAAACTTTTGGTTTTCGGGCGGTGGTTTTTCAAACTTCTGGTTTTCAGGGGGCTGATTTTCAAACTTTTGGTGTCCTGGAGCTTATTTTCAAACTTTGGGTTTTTTCCATGGGGCTGATTTTCGAACTTTGAGTTTCTTGGGGATGATTTTCAAACTTTGGGTTTTCAGGGGGCTGATTTTTAAACTTTGGGTTTCCTGGGGATGATTTTCAAACTTTGGGTTTTCAGGGGGCTGATTTTCAAACTTTGGGTTTTCTTGGGCGGCTGATTTTCAAACTGTGGGTTTCCTGGGGACTAATTTTCAAACTCTGGGTATTCAGGGGGCTGATTTTTAAACTTCAGGTTTTCCTGGGGCTGATTTTCCAACTCTGGGTTTTCAGGGGGCTGATTTTCAAACTTTTGGTTTTCAGGCAGCTGATTTTCAAACTTTTGATTTTCAAGGGGCTGATTTACAAACTATGGGTTTTCAGGGGGCTGATTTTCAAACTCCTGGTTTTCTTGGGGCTGATTTTCATACTTTGGATTTTATAGGGGGCTGATTTTCAAACTTTGGGTTTCCTGGGGGAATATTTTCACACTTTGGGTTTTCAGGGGGCTGATTTTTAAACTTTGGGTTTTTTTGGGAGCTGATTTTCAAACTTTGGGTTTTCATGGGGGTGATTTTTAAACTTTGGGTTTCCTGGGGACTTATTTTCTAACTGTGGGTTTCCCGGGGGCTGATTTCCAAACTTTTGGTTTTCAGGGGGCTCATTTTCAAACTTTGGGTTTTCCAGGGGGCTGATTTTTAAACTTTTGGTTTTCAGGGGGTTGATTTTCAAAGTATTGGTTTTCCAGGGAGCTAATTTTCAAACTTTGGGTTTCTTGGGGGCTGATTTTCAAACTTTGGGTTCCCTGGGGGCTGATTTTCAAATTTTTTGTTTCCAGGGGATTAATTTTCAAACTTTTGGCTTTCAGGGGGCTGATTTTCAAACTTTTGGTTGCCTGGGGCTGATTTTCATTCTTTGGGTTTTTCCAGGGGTCTGATTTTCGAACTTTGGGTTTCCTTGGGGCTGATTTTCAAACTCTGGGTGTCTTTGGGGGTTAATTTTCAAACTTTGGGTTTTCAGGGAGCTGAGTTTTAAACTTTGGGTTTCCTGGGGGCTTATTTTCAAACTGTGGGTTTCCTGGGAGCTAATTATCAAACTTTGGGTTTTTCAGGGGGCTGATTTCCCAACTTTGAGTTTTAAGGGGGCTGATTTTCAATCTTTTGGTTTTAAGGGGGCTGATTTTCAAACTTTGGGTTTTCAGGGGGCTGTTTTTCAAACTTTTGGTTTTCAGGGGCTGATTTTCAAACATTTAATTTTCAAGGGGCTGATTTTCGAACTTTGGGTTTCCCGGGGGCCGATTTTCAAACTTTTGGTTTTCAGAAGGCTGATTTTCAAACTATTGGTTTTCCAGGGGGATGATTTTCAAACTCTTGGTTTCCTGGGGCTGATTTTCAAACTTTTGGTTCCCTGTGGGGTGATTTACAAACTTTTGGTTTTCAGAGGGCTGACTTTCAAACTTTTGGTTTTCCAGGGGGCTGATTTTCAAACGCTGGGTTTCCTGGGGGCTTATTTCCAAACTGTGGGTTTCCTGGGGGCTAATTTTCATATTTTGGGTTTTGTGGGGGCTGATTTTCAAACTTGGTTTCCAGGGGGCTTATTTTCAAACTTGTTTTTTCAGGGTCTGATTTTCAAGCTTTGGATTTTCCAGGGGGCTGATTTTCAAACTTTAGGTTTCCCAGGGGGCTGATTTTCAAACTGGGTTTTCAGGGGGCTGATTTTCAAATTTTGGGTTTTCCAAGGGGCTGATTTCCAAACTTTTTGTTTTCAGGGGGCTCATTTTCAAACTTTGGGTTTTCCAGGGAGCTGATTTTCAAACTTTTGGTTTTCAGGGGGTTGATTTTTAGAGTATTGGTTTTCCAGGGAGCTAATTTTCAAAATTTGGGTTTCCTGGGGGCTGATTTTCAAACTTTAGGTTCCCTGGGGGCTGATTTTCAAACTTTTGGTTTTCAGGCAGTGGATTTTCAAACTTCTGGTTTTCAGGGGGCTGATTTTCAAACTTTTGGTGTCCTGGAGCTTATTTTCAAACTTTGGGTTTTTTCCATGGGGCTGATTTTCGAACTTTGAGTTTCTTGGGGATGATTTTCAAACTTTGGGTTTTCAGGGGACTGATTTTTAAACTTTGGGTTTCCTGAGGATGATTTTCAAACTTTGGGTTTTCAGGGGGCTGATTTCTAAACTTTGGGTTTTCTTGGGCGGCTGATTTTCAAACTGTGGGTTTCCTGGGGGCTAATTTTCAAACTGGGTATTCAGGGGGCTGATTTTTAAACTTCAGGTTTTCTTGGGGCTGATTTTCCAACTCTGGGTTTTCAGGGGGCTGATTTTCAAACTTTTGGTTTTCAGGCTGCTGATTTTCAAACTTTTGATTTTCAAGGGGCTGATTTACAAACTATGGGTTTTCAGGGGGCTGATTTCAAACTCCTGGTTTTCTTGGGGCTGATTTTCATACTTTGGATTTTCTAGGGGGCTGATTTTCAAACTTTGGGTTTCCTGGGGGAATATTTTCACACTTTGGGTTTTCAGGGGGCTGATTTTCAAACTTTGAGTTTTTCCTAGGCCTGATTTTCAAACTTTGGGTTTCCTGGGGCTGATTTTTAAACTTTGGGTTTTCAGTGGGCTGATTTTCAAACTTTGGGTTTTCACGGGGTTGATTTCAAAACTTTGCGTTTTCAGGGACTAATTTCCAAACTTTTGGTTTTCAGGGGGCTCATTTTCAAACTGGGTTTTCCAGGGGGCTGATTGTCAAACTTTGGGTTTTCAGGGGGTTGATTTTCAAACTTTTGGTATCTTTGGGGCTGATTTTCAAACTTTGGGTTTTCCAGGGGGCTGATTCTCAAACTTTAGGTTTTCCAGGGGATGATTTTCAAACTTTGGGTTTCCTGGGGCTGATTTTCATACTTTGGGATACCTGGGGGCTGATTTGCAAACTTTTGGTTTCCTGGGGCTGATTTTCATACTTTGGGATACCTGGGGGCTGATTTGCAAACTTTTGGTTTTTTGGGGGCTGATTTTCAAACTTTGGGTTTTCAAGGGGCTGATTTTGAAACTTTAGATTTTCAGGGGGCTGATTTTCAAATTTCAGGTTTTCCTGGGGCTGATTTTCAAACTTTGGGTTTTCAGGGGGCTGATTTTCAAACTTTTGGTTGTCAGGGGGCTGATTTTCAAACTTTTGAATTTCAAGAGGCTGATTTACAAACTTTGGGTTTTCAGAGGGCTGATTTTCAAACTTTGGGTTTTCCAAAAGGCTGATTTTCAAACTTTTGGTTTCCTGGGGGCGGATTTCTGAACTTTGGGTTTTCCCGGGGGCTGATTTTTAACCCTTTTACCCCCAAGCTATTTGGAACTTTCCAACCCTTAACCCCCAGGGCTTTTTTTTCAAGCACATTTTGCAATACATTTTTTTTTAAATTGCTCTAACAGCCTTAATTTTTGTCATAGAGAGGTCAGGTTGGTCTCATTCTTTTGGAAAATGCTTGAAGTTTCTCATAAAGTTATCAAAAATATGCAAAAACATGTAAATAACAGTTTTTTTGCAAGGACGTACCGGTACGTCCTTGGGGGTAAAGGGATGAGTTTTGTGAAACGTACCGGTATGTCCATTGGGGGTAAAAGGGTTAAACTATGGGTTTTCTAGGGGGCTTATTTTCAAAATTTTGGTATTCAGGGGGCTGATTTTTAAAATTTTGGTTTTCAGGGGCCTGATTTTCAAACTTTGGGTTTCCTGGGACTGACTTTCAAGCTGGGTTTTTAAAGGGCTGATTTTCAAACTTTGGGTTTTCAGGGGCTGATTTTCAAACTTTTGGTTTTCTTGGGCTGATTTTCAAACTTTGCGGTTTCCAGGGGGCTTATTTTCAAACTTCGGGTTTCCTGGGGGCTGATTTTCAATTTTAGGGTTGTCAGGGGGCGTACTTTTCAAACTTTGGGTTTTTCAAGGGCTGATTTTCAAACTTTGGGTTTCCTGGGGGCTGATTTTCAATCTTCGGGTCTTCCGGGGGGCTGTTTTTCAAACTTTTGGCTACCTAGGGGCTGATTTTCAAACTTAGGGTTTCCTGGGGGCTGATTGTCAAATTTGGGTTTTTAAGGGGGCTGATTTTCAAACTTGGTTTTAAAGGGGGCTGATTTTAAAACTTTCGGTTTCCTTGGGCTGATTTTAAAACTGTGTTTCAGGGGGCAGATTTTCAAACTTCTGGTTCCCTTGGGGCTGATTTTCATACTTTGAATTTTCTAGGGGCTGATTTTCAAACTTTGGGTTTCCTGAGGGCATATTTTCGAACTTTGGGTTTTCAGGGGGTTGATTTTCAAAGTTTGGGTTTTTCCTAGGCCTGATGATCAAACTTCGGGTTTCCTGGGGCTGATTTTTAAACCTTGGGATTTCTGTGGGCTGATTTTAAAACTTTGGGTTTTCACAGGGCTGATTTCGAAACTTTGGGTTTTTGGGGCTGATTTCCAAACTTTTGGTTTTCAGGGGGCTCATTTTCAAATTGTGGGTTTTCCAGGGGGCTGATTGTCAAACTTTTGGTTTTCAGGGGGTTGATTTTCAAACTTTTTGTTTTTGTGGGGTTGAATTTCAAACTTTTGGTTTTCAGGGGACTCATTTTCAAACTTTTGGTTTTCTGGGGCCGATTCTGAAACTGCGTTTTTTTCCAGGAAGCTGATTTTTGAACTTTGGTTTTCCTGGGGGCTGATTTTCAAACTTTGGGTTTTCAGGGGGCTGATTTTAAGACTGAGGGTTTCCTGGGGGCTTATTTTCAAACCATGGGTTTTCAGGAGGCTGATTTTCCAACTTTGGGTTCTCAGGGGGCTGTTTTTCAAACTTTTGGTTTTCAGGGGCTTATTTTCAAACTCTGGGTTTTCCAAGGGGCTGATTTTCAAACTTTTGATTTTCAAGGGGCTGATTTTTGAACTTTGGGTTTCCTGCAGGCCGATTTTCAATCTTTTGGTTTTCAGAAGGCTAATTTTCAAACTCTGGGTTTTCCAAGGGGCTTATTTTCAAACTTTTGATTTTCAAGGGGCTGATTTTTTAACTTTTGGTTTCCTGGGGCCGATTTTCAAACTTTTGGTTTTCAGAAGGCTGATTTTCAAACTTATGGTTTGCCCGGGGGCTGATTTTCAAACTTTTGGTTTCCTGGGGCTGATTTTCATACTTTGGGCTTCGTGAGGGCTGATTTTCAAACTTTTGGTTTTCTGGTTACTGATTTTCCAACTTTGGGTTTTCAGGGGCTGATTTTCAAACTTTGGGTTTTAAGGGGGCTGATTTTATAACCTTTGGTTTCCTGGGGCTGATTTTAAAACTGGGTTTTCATGGGGCTGATTTTCAAACTTCTGGTTTCCTTGGGGCTGATTTTCATACTTTGGATTTTCTAGGGGCTGTTTTTCAAACTTTGGGTTTCCTGAGGGCATATTTTAAAACTTTGGGTTTTCTGGGGGCTGATTTTCAAACTTTGGGTTTTCCTAGGCCTGATTTTCAAACTTTGGGTTTCTTGGGACTGATTTTTAAACCTTGGGTTTTCAGGGGGCTTATTTTCAAACTTTGGGTTTTCACAGGGCTGATTTCAAAACTTTGGGTTTTCAGGGTCTGATTTCCAAACTTTTGATTTTCAGGGGCTCATTTTCAAACTGGGTTTTCCAGGGGGCTGATTGTCAAACTTTGGGTTTTCAGGGGGTTGATTTTCAAACTTTTGGTTTTTGTGGGGTTGAATTTCAAACTTTTAGTTTTCAGGAGACTCATTTTCAAACTTTTGGTTTTCAGGGGCAGATTTTAATACTTTGGGTTTTTTATGGGGGGCTGATTTTTGAACTTTGGGTTTCCTAGGGGCTGATTTTCAAACTTTGAGTTTTCAGGGGCTGATTTTCAAACTGTGGGTTTCCTGTGGGCTTATTTTCAAACCATGGGTTTTCAGGGAGCTGATTTTCAAACTTTGGGTTATCAGGGGGCTGATTTTCAATCTTTTGGTTTTCATGTGGCTGATTATCAAACTTTAGGTTTTCAGGGGGCTGTTTTTCAAACTTTTGGTTTTCAGCTGCTTATTTTCAAACTCTGGGTTTTCCAAGGGGCTGATTTCCAAACTTTTGATTTCCAAGGGGATGATTTTTGAACATTGGGTTTCCTGGGGGCTGATTTTCAAACTTATGGTTCTCAGAAGGCAGATTTTCAAACTTTTGGTTTTCCAGGGTGCTGATTTTCAAACTTTTGGTTTCCTAGGGCTGATTTTCATACTTTGGGCTTCTTGGGGGCTGATTTTCGAACTTTTGGTTTTCTGGGGACTGATTTTCAAACTTTGGGTTTTCAGGGGCTGATTTTTAAACTTTGGGTTTTCAGGGGGCTGATTTTCAAACTTTGGGGTTTTCAAGGGGATGATTTTCAAACTTTGGGTTTCCTTGGGGCAGATTTTTGAACTTTGGGTTTCTTGGGGATGATTTTTAAACTTTGGATTTCCTGGGGATGATTTTCAAACTTTGGGTTTTCAGGGGGCTGATTTTCAAACTTTGGGTTTCCTGGGGATGATTTTCAAACTTTGGGTTTCCAGTGGGCTGATTTTTGAACTTTGGGTTTCTTGGGGGGCTGATTTTCAAACTGGGTTTCCTGGGGGCTATTTGTCAAACTTTGGGTATTTAAGTGGCTGATTTTCCAACTTTGGGTTTCCAGGGGGCTGATTTTCAATCTTTTGGTTTTCAGGGGGCTTATTTTCAAACTTTGGGTTTTCAGGGGCTGTTTTTCAATCTTTTGGTTTTCAGGGGGCTGATTTTCAAACTTTTGCTTTTTTTAAGGGCATATTTTAAAACTTTTGACTTTCTGGGGGCTGATTTTCAAACTTTGGGTTTTTCAAGGAGCGGAATTTGAAACTTTGGGTTTCCTTGGGGCTAATTTTCAAACTTTGGGTTTTCCAGGGGTTGATTTTCAAGCTTTAAGTTTCTTGGCAGCTGATTTTTAAACTTTGGGTTCTCCAGGGGGATGATTTTCAAACTATGGGTTTTCTGGGGGTGGGTTTTCAAACTTTTGGTTACCTTGGGTCAGATTTTCAAACTTTGGGTTTCCTGTGGGCTGATTTTCAAATTTATGGTTGTCAGGGGGTGGACTTTTCAAACTTTGGGTTTCCTGTGGGCTGATTTTCAAACTTCGGGTTTTCCAGGGGGCTGATTTTCAAACTTTGAGTTTCCTGGGGGCTGATTTTCAAACTTTGGGTTTTCCAGGGGGCTGATTCTCAAACTTTGGGTTTTTCAGGGGATGATTTTTAAACTATGGGTACTTTTGGTTACCTGGGGGCTGATTTTCAAACTTAGGGTTTCCTGGTGGGCTGATTTTCAAACTCTGGGTTTTAAGGGGGCTGATTTTCAATCTTATGGTTTTCAAGGGGGCTAATTTTCAAACTTTAGGTTTCCTGGGGCTGATTTTAAAACTGGTTTTTCAGGGGGCTGATTTTCAAACTTCTGGTTTTCTTGGGGCTGATTTTCATACTTCGGATTTTCTAGGGGGCTGATTTTCAAACTTCGAGTTTTCTGGGGGCATATTCTCACACTTTGGGTTTTCAGGGGCTGATTTTCAAACTTTGGGTTTTCCTAGGCCTGATTTTACAAAATTTGGGTTTCCTGGGGCTGATGTTTAAACTTTGGGTTTTCAGGAGGCTGATTTTCAAACTTTGAGTTTTCACAGGATTGATTTCAAAACTGGGTTTTCAGGGGCTGATTTCCAAACTTTTGGTTTTCAGGGGGCTCATTTTCAAACTTTGGGTTTTCCAGGGGGCGATTGTCAATTTTTGGGTTTTCAGGGGGTTGATTTTCAAACTTTTGGTTTCCTTGGGGTTGATTTTCAAACTTTGGGTTTTCCAGGGGGCTGATTCTCTAACTTTGGGTTTTCCAGGGGATGATTTTCAAACTTTGGGTTTCCTAGGGGCTGATTTTCAAACTTTTGGTTACCTGGGGGCTGATTTTCAAACTTTTGGTTTCCTGGGGCGGATTTTCATACTTTGGGCTTCCTGGGGCTGATTTTCAAACTATGGGTTTTCTGGGGGCTGATTTTCAAAACGTGAGGTTTTCAGGGGGCTGATTTTCAAACTTCAGGTTTTCCTGGGGCTGATTTTCAAACTTTGGGTTTTCAGGGGGCTGATTTTCAAACTTTGTTTTCAGGGGGCTGATTTTCAAACCTTTGATTTTCAAGGGGCTGATTCACAAACTTCAGGTTTTCAGACTCCTTATTTTTATACTTTGGGTTTTCCAAAAGGCTGATTTTCAAACTTTGGGTCTCCTGTGGGTGGACTTTTTAACTTTGAGTTTTCCAAGGGGCTGATTTTTAAACTATGGGTTTTCCAGGGGGCTGATATTAAAACTTTTGATATTCAGGGGGCTGATTTTCAAAATTTTGGTTTTCAGGGGCCTGATTTTCAAACTTTGGGTTTCCTGGGACTGACTTTCAAACTGGGTTTTTGAAGGGCTTATTTTCAAACTTTGGGTTTTCAGGGGCTGATTTTCAAACTTTTGGTTTCCTTGGGCTGATTTTCAAACTTTGTGGTATCCAAGGGGCTTATTTTCAAACTTTAGGTTTCCTGGGGGCTGATTTTCAAACTTATGGTTGTCAGGGGGCGTACTTTTCAAACTTTGGGTTTTTCAAGAACTGATTTTCAAACTTTGGGTTTCCTGAGGGCTGATTTTCAAACTTTGGGTTTTCCATGGGGTTGATTCTCAAACTTTAGGTTTTTCAGGGGGATGATCTTCAAACTTTGGGTTTCCTGGGGGCTGATTTTCAAACTTTTGGTTACCTAGGGGCTGATTTTCAAACTTAGGGTTTCCTTGGGGGCTGATTGTCAAATTTGGGTTTTAAGGGGGCTGATTTTCAAACTTTTGGTTTTCAAGGGGGCTGATTTTAAAACTTTTGGTTCCCTGGGGCTGATTTTAGAACTGTGTTTTCAGGGGGCTGATTTTAAAAATTCTGGTTTCCTTGGGGCTGATTTTCATACTTTGGATTTTTTAGGGGCTGATTTTCAAACTTTGTGTTTCCTGAGGGCATATTTTCAAACTTTGGTTTTTCTGGGGGCTGATTTTCAAACTTTGGGTTTTTCCTTGGCTTGATTTTCAAACTTTGGGTTTTCTGTGGCTGATTTTTAAACCTTGGATTTTCAGGGGGCTGATTTTCAAACTTTGGGTTTTCACAGGGCTGATTTCAAAACTTTGGGTTTTCAGGGGCTGATTTCCAAACTTTTGGATTTCAAGGGGCTGATTTTCAAACTTAGGGTTCTCAGGGGGCTGATTTTCAATATTTTGGTTTTCATGTGGCTGATTTTCAAACTTTGGGTTTTCAGGGGGCTGTTTTTCAAACTTTTGGTTTTCAGGGGCTTATTTTCAAACTCTAGGTTTTCCAGGGGGCTGATTTTCAAACTTTTGATTTTCAAGGGGCTGATTTTTGAACTTTGGGTTTCCTGGGGGCTGTTTTCAAACTTTTGGTTTTCAGAATGCTGATTTTCAAACTGGGTTTTCCAAGGTGCTGATTTTCAAACTTTTGATTTTCAAGGGGCTGATTTTTGAACTTTGGGTTTCCTGGGGGCCGATTTTCAAACTTTTGGTTTTCAGAAGGCTGATTTTCAAACTCTGGGTTTTCCATGGGGCTGATTTTCAAACTTTTGATTTTCAAGGGGCTGATTTTTGAACTTTGGGTTTCCTGGGGGCCGATTTTCAAACTTTTGGTTTTCAGAAGGCTGATTTTCAAACTTTTGGTTTTCCAGGGGGCTGATTTTCAAACTTTTGGTTTCCTGGGGCTGATTTTCATACTTTGGGCCTTTGGGGGCTGATTTTCAAACTTTTGGTTTTCTGGTGACTGATTTTCAATCTTTGGGTTTTCAGGGGCTGATTTTCAAACTTTGGGTTTTCAGGGGCTGATTTTCAAAGTTTGGGTTTTCAGGGGGCTGATTTTGAAACTTTGGGTTTTCCAAGGGGCTGATTTTCAAACTTTTGGTATTCAGGGGGCTGATTTTCAAACTTTTGTTTTTCAGGGGGCTGATTTTCAAACTTTTGTTTTTCCTTGGCTTGATTTTCAAACTTTGGGTTTTCTGTGGCTGATTTTTAAACCTTGGATTTTCAGGGGGCTGATTTTCAAACTTTGGGTTTTCACAGGGCTGATTTCAAAACTTTGGGTTTTCAGGGGCTGATTTCCAAACTTTTGGATTTCAAGGGGCTGATTTTCAAACTTAGGGTTCTCAAGGGGCTGATTTTCAATATTTTGGTTTTCATGTGGCTGATTTTCAAA
This sequence comes from Palaemon carinicauda, assembly GCF_036898095.1. Lineage (NCBI taxonomy): Eukaryota > Metazoa > Arthropoda > Malacostraca > Decapoda > Palaemonidae > Palaemon > Palaemon carinicauda. The sequence goes on from NC_090767.1 coordinate 2,706,114, forward strand.
CTTTGGGTTTTCAGGGGGCTGTTTTTCAAACTTTTGGTTTTCAGGGGCTTATTTTCAAACTCTAGGTTTTCCAGGGGGCTGATTTTCAAACTTTTGATTTTCAAGGGGCTGATTTTTGAACTTTGGGTTTCCTGGGGGCTGTTTTCAAACTTTTGGTTTTCAGAATGCTGATTTTCAAACTCTGGGTTTTCCAAGGTGCTGATTTTCAAACTTTTGATTTTCAAGGGGCTGATTTTTGAACTTTGGGTTTCCTGGGGGCCGATTTTCAAACTTTTGGTTTTCAGAAGGCTGATTTTCAAACTCTGGGTTTTCCATGGGGCTGATTTTCAAACTTTTGATTTTCAAGGGGCTGATTTTTGAACTTTGGGTTTCCTGGGGGCCGATTTTCAAACTTTTGGTTTTCAGAAGGCTGATTTTCAAACTTTTGGTTTTCCAGGGGGCTGATTTTCAAACTTTTGGTTTCCTGGGGCTGATTTTCATACTTTGGGCCTTTGGGGGCTGATTTTCAAACTTTTGGTTTTCTGGTGACTGATTTTCAATCTTTGGGTTTTCAGGGGCTGATTTTCAAACTTTGGGTTTTCAGGGGCTGATTTTCAAAGTTTGGGTTTTCAGGGGGCTGATTTTGAAACTTTGGGTTTTCCAAGGGGCTGATTTTCAAACTTTTGGTATTCAGGGGGCTGATTTTCAAACTTTTGTTTTTCAGGGGGCTGATTTTCAAACTTTTGTTTTTCAGGGGGCTGATTTTCAAACATTTGATTTTTGACTGGCTGATTTACAAACTTTGGGTTTTCAGAGGGCTGATTTTCAAACTTTGGGTTTTCCAAAAGTCTGATTTTCAAACTTTGGGTTTTCCAGTGGGCTGATTTTTAAACTATGGGTTTTTTCAGGGGGCTGATTTTCAAACGTTTATTCTTCAAGGGGCTGATTTTTAAACTTTTGGTTTTCAGGCACTGATTTTCAAACTTTGGGTTTTCAGAGGGCTGATTTTCAAACTTTGGGTGTCCAAGGGGCTGATTTTCAAACCTTGGGTTTTCCAAGGGGCTGATTTTCAAACTTTGGGTTTCCTGGGGTTGGATTTTTGAACTTTGGGTTTTCCAGGGGGCTGATTTCAAAACTTCAGGTTTTCAATGGTTAGATTTTCATACTTTTGGTTTTCGGGGGCTGATTTTCAAACTTGTGGTTTCCTGGGGCTGATTTTCAAACTTTGTGTTTTCCAGAGGGCTGATTTTCAAACTTAAGGTTTCCTGGCGGCTGATTTCCAAACTTTTGGTTTTAAGGGGGCTGATTTTTGAACTATGGGTTTTCCAGGGGGCTAATTTTAAAATTTTGAGTTTTCGGGGTCCTGATTTTCAAACTTTGGGTTTCCTAGGGCTGACTTTCAAACTGGGTTTTTAAAGGGCTGATTTTCAAACTTTGGGTTTTCAGGGGCTGATTCTCAAACTTTGCGGTTTCCAGGGGGCTTATTTTCAAACTTCGGGTTTCCTGGGGGCTGATTTTCAATCTTATGGTTGTCAGGGGGCGTACTTTCCAAACTTTGGGTTTCCTGGGGGCTGATTTTCAAACTTTGGGTTTTCCAGGGGGCTGATTTTCAAACTTTGGGTTTCTTTGGGGCTGATTTTCAAACTTTGGGTTTTCCAGTGGGTTGATTCTCAAACTTTGGGTTTTCCAGGGGGATGATTTTCGAACTCATGGTTACCTAGCGGCTGATTTTCAAACTTAGGGTTTCCTGGGGGCTGATTGTCAAATTTGGGTTTTAAGGGGGCTGATTTTCAAACTTTTGGTTTTCAAGGGGGCTGATTTTCAAACTTTTGGTTTCCTGGGGCTGATTATAAAACTGAGTTTTCAGGGGGCTGATTTTCAAAACTTCTGGTTTCCTTAGGGCTGATTTTCATACTTAGGATTTTCTAGGGGCTGATTTCCAAACTTTGGGTTTCCTGAGGGCATATTTTCAAACTTTGGGTTTGCTGGGGGCTCATTTTCAAACTTTGGGTTTTTCCTAGGCCTGATTTTCAAACTTTGGGTTTCCTGGGGCTGATTTTTAAACTTTGGGTTTTCAGGGGGCTGATTTTCAAACTTTGGGTTTTCACAGGGCTGATTTCAAAACTTAGGGTTTTCAGGGGCTGATTTCCAAACTTTTGGTTTTCAAGGGGCTCATTTTCAAACTGGGTTTTCCAGGGGGCTGATTGTCAAACTTCGGGTTTTCAGGGGGTTGATTTTCAAACTTTCGTTTTTTGTGGGGTTGAATTTCAAACTTTTGGTATTCAGGGGACTCATTTTCAAACTTTTGGTTTCTGGGGCTGATTTTAAAACTTTGGTTTTTTTCCGGGGTCTGATTTTTGAACTTTGGGTTTCCGAGGGGCTGATTTTCAAACTTTGGGTTTTCAGGGGGCTGATTTTTAAACTGTGGGTTTCCTTGGGGCTCATTTTCAAACCATGGGTTTTCAGGGGGCTGATTTTATAACTTTGGGTTATCAGGGGGCTGATTTTCAATCTTTTGGTTTTCATATGGCTAATTTTGAAACTTTGGGTTTTCAGAGGCTCTTTTCCAAACTTTTGGTTTTCAGGGGCTCATTTTCAAACTTTGGGTTTTCCATGGGGCTGATTTTTAAACTTTTGGTTTTCAGGGGGTCGATTTTCAAAGTATTGGTTTTCCAGGGAGCTAATTTTCCAACTTTATGTTTCCGGGGGGCTGATTTTCAAACTTTGGGTTCCCTGGGGGCTGATTTTCAAACTTTTTGTTTTCAGGGGGTTGATTTTCAAACTTTTGGCTTTCAGGGGGCTGATTTTCAAACTTTTGGTTGCCTGGGGCTGATTTTCAAACTTTGGGTTTTTTCCAGGGGGCTGATTTTCGAACTTTGGGTTTCCTTGGGGCTTATTTTCAAACTGTGGGTGTCTTTCGGGGCTGATTTTCAAACTTTGGGTTTCCAGGGAGCTGAGTTTTAAACTTTGGGTTTCCTGGGGGCTCATTTTCAAACTGTGGGTTTCCTGGGGGCTAATTATCAAATTTTGGGTTTTCAAGGGGCTGATTTTCCAACTTTGAGTTTTCAGGGGGCTGATTTTCAATCTTTTGGTTTTCAGGGGGCTGATTTTCAAACTTTGGGTTTTCAGGGGGCTGTTTTTCAAACTTTCGGTTTTCAGGGGCTGATTTTCAAACATTTATTCTCAAGGGGCTGATTTTCGAACTTTGGGTTTCCTGGGGGCCGATTTTCAATTTTATAATTTTCAGAAGGCTGATTTTCAAACTATTTGTTTTCCAGTGGGATAATTGTCAAACTTTGGGTTTTCAGGGGGTTGATTTTCAAACTTTTGGTATCTTTGGGGCTGATTTTCAAACTTTGGGTTTTCCAGGGAGCTGATTCTCGAACTATACGTTTTCCAGGGGATGTTTTTCAAACTTTAGGTTTCCTGGGGGCTGATTTTCAAACTTTTGGTTACCTGGGGGCTGATTTTCAAACTTTTGGTTTTCTGGGGCTGATTTTCATACTTTGGGCTTCCTGGGGCTGATTTTCAAACTTTGGGTTTTCAGGGGGTTGATATTCAAACTTTTGGTTTTCAGGGGGCTGATTTTAAAACTTTTGATTTTCAAGGGGCTGATTTACAAACTTTGGGTTTTCAGAGGGCTGATTTTCAAACTTTTGGTTTTCCAAAAGGCTGATTTTCAAACTTTGGGTTTCCTGGGAGCGGATTTTTTAAACTTTGGGTTTTCCTGGGGGCTGATTTTTAAACTATGGGTTTTCCAGGGGGCTGATTTTCAAAATTTTGGTATTCAGGGGGCTGATTTTTAAAATTTTAGTTTCCAGGGGCCTGATTTTAAAACTTTCGGGTTACCTTGGACTGACTTTCAAAATGTGTTTTTAAAGGGCTGATTTTCAAACTTTGGGTTTTCAGGGGCTGATTTTCAAACTTTGGGTTTTCCAGGGGGCTGATTTTCAAATTTTGGGTTTCCTGGGGGCTGATTGTCAAACTTTGGGTTTTCAGGGGGTTGATTTTCAAACTTTTGGTTTCCTTGGGACTGATTTTCAAACTTTGGGCTTTCCAGGGGGCTGATTCTCAAACTTTACGTTTTCCTGGGGATGATTTTCAAACTTTGGGTTTTCAAGAAGCTGATTTTCAAACCTTAGGTTTTCTGGGGGCTGAATTTTCAAACTTCAGGTTTTCCCGGGGCTGATTTTCAAACTTTGGGTTTTCAGGGGGCTGATTTTCAAACTTTTGGTTTTCAGGGGGCTGATTTTCAAACTTTTGATTTTCAAGAGGCTGATTTACAAACTTTGGGTTTTCAGAGGGCTGATTTTCAAACTTTGGGTTTTCCAAAAGGCTGATTTTCAAACTTTGGGTTTCGTGGGGGTGGATTTTTGAACTGGGTTTTCCAGGGGGCTGATTTTCAAAATTTTGGTATTCAGGGGGCTGATTTTTAAAATTTTTGTTTTCAGGGTCCTGATTTTCAAACTTTGGGTTGCCTGGGACTGACTTTAAAACTGGGTTTTTAAAGAGCTGATTTTCAAACTTTGGGTTTTCATGGGCTGATTTTCGAACTTTCGGTTTCCTTGGGTTGATTTTCAAACTTTGCGGTTTCCAGGGGGCTTATTTTCAAACTTCGGGTTTCCTGGGGGCTGATTTTCAAACTTATGGTTGACAGGGGGCGTACTTTTCAAACTTTGGGTTTTTCAAGGGCTGATTTTCAAACTTTGGGTTTCTTGGGGGCTGATTTTCAAACTTCAGTTTTTCCGGGGGGCTGTTTTTCAAACTTTTGGTTACCTAGGGCCTGATTTTCAAACTTTTGGTTTTCAGGGGGCTGATTTTCAAACTTTGGGTTTTCAGGGGGCTGTTTTAAATCTTTTGGTTTCCTGGGGCTGATTTTCATACTTTGGTTTCCTGGGGGCTGATTTTTAAACTTTTGGTTTTCAAGGGGCTGATTTTCGAACTTTTGGTTTTTCAGGGTCTTATTTATAAACATTGGATTTTCCAGGGGGCTGATTTTCAAACTTGGGTTTTCACAGGGGACTGATTTTCAAACTTTGGGTTTTTGGGTGCTGATTTTTAAATTTTGGGTTTTCCAATGGGCTGATTTTCAAACTTTTGGTTTCCTGGGGGCTGATTTTCAAAATTTTGGTTTTCAGGGGACTGATTTCCAAACTTTGGGTTTTCAGAGGGCTGATTCTCAAACTTTTGTTTGTCAGGGGGCTGATTCTCAAACTTTTCTTTGTCAGGGGGCTGATATTCATACTTTTGGTTTTCAAGGGGCTGATTTTCAAACTTTTGGTTTTCCTGAGGACAATTTTGAACTTTGGGTTTCCTGGGGGCTGATTTTTAAACTTCTGGTTTCCAGGGGGCTGATTATCAAACTTTTGGTTCTCCAGGGGGCTGATTTTCAAACTTTTGGTTTCCTGAGGGCTGATTTTCAAACATTGGGTTTTCCAGGGGCTTATTTTAAAACTGGGTTTCCTGGTGGATGATTTTCAAACTCGGTTTCTGGGGCCTGATTTTCAAACTTTTGGTTTTCAGGGGGCTGATTTTCAAACTTTGGGTTTTCACGGGGCTGTTTTCCAACTTTTGGTTTTCAAGGGACTGATTTTCAAACGTTGGGATTTCCAAAGGGCTGTTTTTCAAACTTTTGGTTTTCAGGGGCTGATTTTCTAAATTTTGGTTTTCAAGGGGCTGATTTTCAAACTTTTGATTTTCAAGGGGTTGATTTTCGAACTTTGGGTTTCCTTGGGGCCGATTTTCAAACTAGGTTTTCAGAGGGCTGATTTTTAAACTTTTGGTTTTCAAGGGGCCTTATTTTCAAACTTTTGGTTTCCTGGGGCTTATTTTCATACTTTGTGTTTCTTGGGGGCTGATTTTTAAACTTTTGGTTTTCAGGGGGATGATTTTTAAACTTGGTTTTTCAGAGGCCGATTTATAAACTTTGGATTTTCCAGGAAGCTGAATTTCAAACTTGGGTTTTCACAGGGGGATGATTATCAAACTTTTGGTTTTCAGGGGGCTGATTTTCAAATTTTGGGATTTCCAAGGGGCTGATATCCAAACATTTGCTTTCCTGGGGTCAGATTTCCAAACTTTTGGTTTTCAGGGGGCTGATTTTCAAACTTTGGGTTTTCAGGGGGTTGATTTTCCAACTTTTGTTTGTCAGGGGGCTGATTTTCAAACTTTAAATTTTCAATGGGCTGATTTTCAAACTTTGGGTTTTCAGGGGGCTGATTTTCCAACTTTTGTTTGTCAGGGGGCTGATTTTCAAACTTTAAGTTTTCACAGGGCTGATTTTTTAACTTATGGTTTTCAGGGGATGATTTCAAAACTCTGGGTTTCCCAGGGGGCTGATTTTCAAACCTTGGGTTTCTTGGGGGCTGATTTTGAACTCTGGGTTTCCAGGGGGGCTTATTTTCAAACTTTTGATTTTCCTGGGGCTGATCATCAAACTCTGGGTTTTCAAGGGGCTGATTTTCAAACTTTTGGTTTTCAGGGGCTGATTTTCATACTTATGGTTTTCAAGGGGGCTCATTTTCAAACTTTTAATTTCCTGGGGCTTATTTTCAAACCATGGGTTTTCCAGGGGGCTGATTTTAAAGGTATGGGTTTCCTGGAGGATGATTTTAGAATTTGGGTTTCCTGGGGGCTGATTTCCCAACTTCTTGTTTTCATGGGGCTGATTTTCAAACTATGGGTTTCCTGGGGGCCGATTTTGAAACTATTAGTTTTCAGGGGCTGATTTTAAAACTTTTGGTTTTAAGGGGGCTGATTTCCAAACTGGGTTTTCCAGGGGTCTGATATTCAAACTTTTGGTTTTAAAGGGGCTGATTTTTCAAACTTTTGGTTTTCCTGAGGACATATTTTTAAACTTTGGGTTTCCTGGGGGCTGATTTTGAAACTTTTGGTTTCCAGGGGGCTGATTATCAAACTTTTGGTTCTCCAGAGGGCTGATTTTCAAGCTTTTGGTTTCCTGAGGGCTGATTCTCAAACATTGGGTTTTCCAGGGGCTTATTTTAAAACTGGGTTTCCTGGTGGACGATTTTCAAACTGGGTTTTCAGCGCCTGATTTTCAAACTTTTGGTTTTCAGGGGGCTGATTTTCAAACTGGGTTTTCAGGGGGCTGTTTTCAAACTTTTGGTTTTCAGGGGACTGATTTTCAAACTCTGGGTTTTCCAAGGCGCGGTTTTTCAAACTTTTGGTTTTAAGGGGGCTGATTTTTTAAATTTTGGTTTTCAAGGGGCCGATTTTCAAACTTTTGATTTTCAAGGGGTTGACTTTGGGTTTCCTTGGGGCTGATTTTCAAACTAGGTTTTCAGAGGGCTGATTTTCAAACTTTTGGTTTTCCAGGGGCCTGATTTTCAAAGTTTTGGTTTCCTGGGGCTTATTTTCATACTTTGGGTTTTCTGGGGGCTGATTTTTAAACTTTTGGCTTTCAGGGGGATGATTTTCAAACTGGGTTTTTCAGAGGCCGATTTATAAACTTTGGATTTTCCAGGAAGCTGAATTTCGAACTTGGGTTTTCACAGTGGGATGATTTTCTAACTTTGTGTTTTCAGGGGGCTGATTTTCAAATTTTGGGATTTCCAAGGGGCTAATTTCCAAACATTTGCTTTCCTGGGGTCTGATTTCCAAACTTTTGGTTTTCAGGGGACGATTCTCAAATTTTTGATTTTACAGGGGGCTGATTTTCAAACTTTTGGTTTCCGGGGGGGCTGATTTTCAAACTTTTAGTTTCCTGTACTGCTCATTTTCAAACTTTGGGTTTCCTTTGGGGCTGATTTTCAGACTTTTGGTTTTCCAGGGGGCTGATTTTCAAACTTTGGGTTTTCCGTGGGCTGATTTTCTAACTTTAGATTTCTTGGGGGCTCATTTTCAATTTTTGGGTTTCCTGTGGGCTAATTTTCAAACTTTTTTTTCAGGTGTCGGATTTCAAACTATTGGTTTGTCAGGGGGCTGATTTTCAAACTTTCGGTTTTCCAGGGTGCCGATTTTAAAAACTTTGGGTTTTCCAGGGGGCTGATTTCCAAACTGAGTTTTCTAGAAGGCTGATTTTGAACTATTGGGTTTTCAGGGGGCTGATTTTGAATTTTTGGGTTTTCAGGGGGCTGATTTTAAAACTGGGTTTTCTGGTGGCTGATTTTCAAACTTTGAGTTTACTGGGGGCTAATTTTCAAACTTTGGGTTTTCAGGGGGCTGATTTTCCAACTTTGGGTTTTCAGGGCCTGATTTTCAAACTTTTGGTTTCCAGGGGGCTGATTTTCAAACTTTTGGTTTTCAGGGGGCTGTTTTAAAACTTTTGATTTCCTGGGGCTGATTTTCATACTTTGGGTTTCCCGGCGGCTGATTTTTAAATTTTTGGTTTTCAATGGGCTGATTTTCGAACTTTTGGTTTTTCAGGGTCTTATTTATAATCTTTGGATATTCCAGGGGGCTGATTTTCAAATTTGGGTTTTCACAGGGGGGTGATTTTCAAACTCTGGGTTTTCAGGAGCTGATTTTCAAATTTTGGGTTTTCCAATGGGCTGATTTTCAAACTTTCGGTTTCCTCGGGGCTGATTTTCAAACTTTTGGTTTTCAGGGGACTGATTTTAAAACTTTGGGTTTTCAGGGGGCTGATTCACAAACTTTTGTTCGTCAGAGGGCTGATATTCGGACTCTAAGTTTTCAAGAGGCTGATTTCAAAACTTTGGGTTTTCCAGGGGGCTGATTTTAAACTTTGGGTTCCCTGGGGGCTGATTTTCATCTCTGGGTTTTCAGAGGGCTGTTTCTCAAACTTTTGGTATCTCAGGGAGCTGAATTTCAAACTTTGGGTTTTCCAGGTGGTTGATTTTCAAACTTTGGGTATCCTGGGGGCTGATTTTCAAGCTATGGGTTTTAAGGGGGCTGATTTTCGAACTGTGGGTTTTCAGGGGGCTTATTTTCAAACTGTGGGTTTTCATTGGGCTGATTTTCAAACTTTGGGTTTCCTGGGGCTTATTTTAAATCTTTTGGTTTTCAGTGGGCTGATGTTCAAACTTTGGGTTTTCAGGGGGCTGTTTTTCAAACTTTTGGTTTTCAGGGAGCTGATTTTCAAACTGGGTTTTCCAAGGGGACGATTTTCAAAATTTGGTTTTCACGGGGCTGATTTTCAAACTTTTGGTTGTCAAAAGGGCTGATTTTCAAACTTGATTTTCAAGAGGCCGATTTTCGAACTTTAGGTCTTCAAGGGGCTGATTTTCAAACTTTTGATTTTCAAGGGGCTGATTTTCGAACTTTGGGTTTCCTTGGGGCCGATTTTTAAACTTTTGGTGTTCAGAGGGCTGATTTTCAAACTTTGGGTTTTCAGGGGGCTGTTTCCAAACTTTTGGTTTTCATGAGACTGATTTTCAAACTGGGTTTTCCAAGGGGCTGTTTTTCAAACTTTTGGTTTTCATGGGGCTGATTTTCTGAATTTTGGTTTTCAAGGGGCTGATTTTCAGACTTTTGATTTTCAAGGGGTTGATTTTCGAACTTTGGGTTTCCTTGGGGCTGATTTTCAAACTAGGTTTTCGGAGGGCTGATTTTCAAACTATTGGTTTTCAAGGGGCCTGATTTTCAAACTTTTGGTTTCCTGGGGCTTATTTTCATACTTTGGGTTTCCTGGGGGCTGATTTTTAAACTTTTGGTTTTCAGGGGGATGATTTTTAAACTTGGTTTTTCAGAGGCCGATTTATGAACTTTGGATTTTCCAGGAAGCTGAATTTCAAACTTGGGTTTTCACAGGGGGATGATTTTCAAACTTTGGGTTTTCAGGGGGCTGATTTCCAAATTTTGGGATATCCAAGGATCTGATTTCCAAACATTTGCTTTCCTGGGGTCTGATTTCAAAACTTTTGGTTTTCAGGGGGCTGATTTTCAAACTTTGGGTTTTCAGGGGGCTGATTTTCAAACTTTTGTTTGTCAGGGGGCTGATTTTCAAACTTTAAGTTTTCAATGGGCTGATTTCAAAACTTTGGGTTTTCCAGGGTGCTGATTTTCAAACTTTGGGTTTCTTGGGGGCTGAATTTGGACTCTGGGTTTCCAGGGGGCTGATTCTTAAACTTTTGGTTTTCAAGGGGGCTGAATTTCAAACTTCGGGTGTTCCAGGGTGCTAATTTTCGAACCTTGGGTTTCGTGGGGGTTATTTTCAAACTTTGGGTTTCCTGGGGGCTGATTTTCAAACTTTGGGTTTTCAGGTGGTTGATTTTCTAACATTGGGTTTCCTGGGGGCTGATTTTCAATCTTTTAGTTTTCTAGGGCTGATTTTCCAACTTTGGGTTTTCAGGGGGGGGTGTTTCTCAAACTTTGGGTTTTCAGGGGGCTGATTTTCAATCTTTTGGTTTTCTGGGGGCTGATTTTCCAACTTTGGGTTTTCAAGGGAGGGTGATTTTCATACTTTGGGTTTCCTGCGGGCTTATTTTTAAACTTTTGGTTTTAAGAGGGCTGATTTTCAAACTTTTGGTTTTACAGGGGGCTGATTTTCAAACTTTTGGTTTCCTGGGGCTGATTTTCAAACTTTGGGTTTCCTGGGGGCTGATTCTCGAACTTTTCGTTTTCAAGGGGCTTATTTTCAAACTTTTGTTTTTTCAGGGGTTGATTTTCAAACTTTGGATTTTCCAGGGGGCTGATATTCAAACTTTGGGTTTCCCATGGGGCTGTTTTTCAAACTTTTGGTTTCCTGGGGACTGATTTTTAAACTTTTGGTTTCCTGGGGGCTGATTTTCAAACTTGATTTTCAAGGAGCTGATTTTCAAACTATGGGTTTCCTGGAGGATGATTTTAAAACTTTGGGTTTCCTGGGGGCTGAATACCAAACTTTTTGTTTTCATGGGGCTGATTTTCAAACTCTGGGTTTTCCACGGCACTGTTTTTCAAACTTTGGGTTTTCACAGGGCTGTTTTCGAAACTTTGGGTTTTCAGGGACTGATTTCAAAACGTTTGGTTTTCAGGGGGCTCATTATCAAACTGGGTTTTCCAAGGGGCTGATTGTCGAACTTTTGGTTTCCTGGGGCTGATTTTCAAACTTTGCGTTTTTTTCCTTGGGGCTGATTTTCGAGCTTTGGGTTTCCTGGGGGCTGATTTTCAAAATTTGGGTTTCTTTGGGGGCTGATTTTCAAACTTTGGTTTTTCAGGGGGCTGATTTTTAAATTTTAGGTTTTCTGGGGGCTTATTTTCAAACTGTGGGTTTCCTGGGGGCTGATTTTCAAACTTTTGGATTTCAGGGGACTCTTTTTCAAACTTTTGGTTTTCTGGGGCTGATTTTAAAACTTTGGGTTTTTCCTGGGGGGCTGATTTTTGAACTTTGGGTTTCCTAGGGGCTGATTTTCAAACTTTGGGTTTTCAGGGGGCGGATTTTCAAACTGTGGGTTTCCTTGGGGTTAATTTTCAAACCATGGGTTTTCAGGGGGCTGATTTTCTAACTTTGGGTTATCAGGGGGCTGGTTTTCAAACTTTGCGTTTTCAGGGGGGCTGTTTTTCAAACTTTTGGTTTTCAGGGGCTTATTTTCTAACACTGGGTTTTACAAGGGGCTGATTTTCAAACTTTTGATTTTCTAGGGGCTGATTTTTGAACTGGGTTTCCTTGGGGCCGATTTTCAAACTTTTGGTTTTCAGAAGGCTGATTTTCAAACTCTGGGTTTTCCAAGGGGCTGATTTTAAAACTTGATTTTCAAGGGGATGATTTTTGAACATTGGGTTTCCTGGGGGCCGATTTTCAAACTTATGGTTCTCAGAAGGCTGATTTTCAAACTTTTGGTTTTCCAGGGTGCTGATTTTCAAACTTTTGGTTTCCTGGGGCTGATTTTCATACTTTGGGTATTCTGGGGGCTGATTTTCAAACTTTTGGTTTTCTGGGGACTGATTTTCAAACTTTGGGTTTTCAGGGGCTGATTTTCAAACTTTGTGTTTTCAGGGGGCTGATATTCAAACTTTGGGGTTTTCAAGGGAATGATTTTCAAACTTTGGGTTTCCTTGGGGCTGATTTTCGAACTTTGGGTTTCTTGGGGATGATTTTCAAACTTTGCGTTTCCTGGGGATGATTTTCAAACTTTGGGTTTTCAGGGGGCTGATTTTCAATCTTTTGGTTTTCAAGGGGGCTGATTTTCGAACTTTAGGTTTCCTGGGGCTGATTTTAAAACTGGGTTTTCAGGGGGTTGATTTTCAAACTTCTGGTTTTCTTGGGGCGGATTTTCATACTTTGGATTTTCTAGGGGGCTGATTCTCAAACTTCAAGTTTCCCGTGGGCATATTTTCACACTTTGGGTTTTCAGGGGCTGATTTTCAAACTTTGGGTTTTTCCTAGGCCTGATTTTTCAAAATTTGGGTTTCCTGGGGCTGATTTTAAACTTTGGGTTTTCAGGGGGCTGACTTTTAAACTTTGGGTTTTCACGGGGTTGATTTCAAAACTTTGGGTTTCCAGTGGCTGATTTCCAAACTTTTGGTTTTCAGGGGGCTCATTTTCAAACTGGGTTTTCCAGGGGGCTGATTGTCAAACTTTGGGTGTTCAGGGGGTTGATTTTCAAACTTTTGGTTTTCTTGGGGTTGATTTTCAAACTTTGGGTTTTCCAGGGGGCTGATTCTCAAACTTTTGGTTTTCCAGGGGATGATTTTCAAACTTTGGGTTTCTTTGGGGCTGATTTTCAAACTTTTGGTTACCTGGCTGCTGTTTTTCAAACTTTTGGTTTCCTGGGGCGGATTTTCATATTTTGGGCTTCCTGGGGACTGATTTTCAAACTTTTGGTTTTCTGGGGGCTGATTTTCTAGCTATGGGTTTTCAGGGGGCTGATTTTCAAACTTTAGGTTTTCAGGGGGCTGATTTTCAAACTTCAGGTTTTCCTGGGGCTGATTTTCAAACTTTAGGTTTTCAGGGAGCCTATTTTCAAACTTTTTGTTTTCAGGGGGCTGATTTTCAAAATTTTGATTTACAAGGGGTTGATTTACAAACTTTAGGTTTTCAGAGGGCTGATTTTCAAACTTTTGGTTTTCCAAAAGGCTGATTTTCAAACTTTGGGTTTCCTGTGGGCGGATTTAATAACTTTGAGTTTTCCAAGGGGCTGATTTTTTAACTATGGGTTTTCCAGGGGGCTGATTTTCAAACTTTTGATATTCGGTGGGCTGATTTTCAAAATTTTGGTTTTCAGGGGCCTGATTTTCAAACTTTGGGTTTCCTGGGACTGACTTTCAAACTGGGTTTTTAAAGGGCTTATTTTCGAAATTTGGGTTTTCAGGTGGCTGATTTTCAAACTTTTGGTTTCCTTGGGCTGATTTTCAAACTTTGCAGTTTCCAGGGGACTTATTTTCAAACTTCGGGTTTGCTGGGGGCTGATTTTCAAACTTATGGTTGTCAGGGGGCGTACTTTTCAAACTTTGGGGTTTTTCAAGAACTGATTTTCAAACTTTGAGTTTCCTGGGGGCTGATTTTCAAAATTTGGGTTTTCCATGGGGTTTATTCTCAATCTTTAGGTTTTCCAGGGGGATGATTTTCAAACTTTGTGTGTCCTTGGGGCTGATTTTCAAACTTTTGGTTACCTAGGGGCTGATTTTCAAACTTAGGGTTTCCTTGGGGGCTGATTATCAAATTTGGGTTTTGAGGGGCTGATTTTCAAACTTTTGGTTTTCAAGGGGGCTGATTTTAAAACTTTTGGTTTCCAGGGGCTGATTTTAAAACTGTTTTCAGGGGGCTGATTTCAAAAATTCTGGTTTTCTTGTGGCTGATTTTCATACTTTGGATTTTCTAGGGGCTGATTCTCAAACTTCGGGTTTCCTGCAGGCATATTTTCAAACTTTGGGTTTTCTAGGGGCTGATTTTCCAACTTTGGGTTTTTACTAGGCCTGATTTTCAAACTTTGGGTTTCCTGTGGCTGATTTTTAAACCTTGGGTTTTCGGGGGGCTGATTTTCAAACTTTGGGTTTTCACAGAGCTGATTTCAAAACTGGGTTTTCAGGGGCTGATTCCCAAACTTTTGGATTTCAGGGGGCTCATTTTCAAACTGGGTTTTCCAGGAGTTTTATTTTCAAACTTTTGGTTTTTGTGGGGTTGAATTTCAAACTTTTGGTTTTCCCGGGACTCATTTTCAAACTTTTCGTTTTCTGGGGCTGATTTTAAAACTGGGTTTTTTCCAGGGGGCTGATTTTTGAACTTTGGTTTTCCTAGTGCTGATTTTAAAACTTTGGGTTTTCAGGGGGCTGATTTTCAAACTGTGGGTTTCCTGGGGGCTTATTTTCAAACCATGGGTTTTCAGGGGCTGATTTTCAAACTTTGGGTTCTCAGGGGGCTGATTTTCAATCTTTTGGTTTTCATGTTGCTGATTTTCAAACTTTGGGTTTTCAGGGGGCTGTTTTTCAAACTTTTAGTTTTCAGGGGCTTATTTTCAAACTCTAGGTTTTCCAAGGGGCTGATTTTACAACTTTTGATTTTCAAGGGGCTGATTTTTGAACTTTGGGTTTCTTGGGGGCCTATTTTCAAACTTTTGGTTTTCAGAAGGCTGATTTTCAAACTCTGGGTTTTCCAAGGGGCTGATTTTCAAACTTTTGATTTTCAAGGGGCTGATTTTTTAACTTTGGGTTTCCTGGGGGCCGATTTCCAAACTTTTGGTTTTCTGAAGGCTGATTTTTAAACTTTTGGTTTTCCCGGGGGCGGATTTTCAAACTTTTGGTTTCTTAGGGCTGATTTTCATACTTTGGGCTTCCTTGGGGCTGAGTTTCAAACTTTTGGTTTTCTGGTGATTGATTTTCAATCTTTGGGTTTTCTGGGGCTGATTTTCAAACTTTGGGTTTTCAGGGGCTGATTTTCAAACTTTTGGTTTTCCTGGGGCTGATTTTCAAACTTTGGGTTTTCAGGGGGCTGATTTTGAGACTTTGGGTTTTCAAGGGGCTGATTTTCAAACTTTTGGTATTCATGGGGCTGATTTTCAAACTTTTGGTTTTCAAGGGGCTGATTTTCAAACATTTGATTTTCAACTGGCTGATTTACAAACTTAGGGTTTTCAGAGGGCTGATTTTCAAACTGGGTTTTCCAAAAGGCTGATTTTCAAACTTTAGGTTTCCTGGGACAGATTTTTGAACTTTTGGTTTGCCAGTGGGCGGATTTTTGAACTATGGGTTTTCTAGGGGGCTGATTTTCAAACTCTTATTTTTCAAGGGGCTGATTTCCAAACTTTTGGTTTTCAGGCACTGATTTTCAAACTTTGGGTTTTCAGAGGGCTGATTTTCAAACATTGGGTTTCCAAGGGGCTGATTTTCAAACTTTGGGTTTTCCAAAAGGGCTGACTTTCAAACTTTGGGTTTCCTGGGGGTGGATCTTAAACTTTAGGTATTCAATGGTCTGATTTTCATATTTTTGGTTTTCAGGGGCTGATTTTCAAACTTGTGGTTTCCTGGGGCTGATTTTCAAACTTTGTGTTTTCCAGAGGGCTGATTTTCCAACTTAAGGTTTCCTGGGGGCTGATTTCCAAACTTTTGGTTTTCAGGAGGCTGATTTTTGAAGTATGGGTTTTCCAGGGGGCTAATTTCAAAATTTTGAGTTTTCGGGGGCCTGATTTTCAAACTTTGGGTTTCCTGGGGCTGACTTCCAAACTGGGTTTTTAAAGGGCTGATTTTCAAACTTTGGGTTTTCAGGGGATGATTTTCGAACTTTTGTTTTTCAGGCGGCTGATTTTCAAACTTTTGGTTTCCTTGGGCTGATTTTCAAACTTTGAGGTTTCCAGAGGGGCTTATTTTCAAACTTCCCGTTTCCTGGGGGCTGATTTTCAAACCTAATGTTGTCAGGGGGCGTAATTTTCAAACTTCAGGCTTTTAAAGGGGCTGATTTCCAAACTTTGGGTTTCCTGGGGGCTGATTTTCAAACTTTGGGTTTTCCAGGGGGCTGATTTTTAAACTCTGGGTTTTTTGGGGGCTGATTTTCATACTTTGAGTTTTCCAGTGGGTTGATTTTCAAACTTTGGGTTTTCCAGGGGGATGATTTTCAAACTTTGGGTTTCCTGGGGGCTGATTTTCTAACTTTTGGTTACCTAAGGGCTGATTTTCAAACTTAGATTTCCTGAGGGCTGATTGTCAAATTTGGGTTTTAAGGGGGCTGATTTTCAAACTTTTGGTTTTCAAGGGGGCTGATTTTAAAACTTTTGGTTCCCTGGGGCTGATTTTACAA
The DNA here is from genome assembly GCF_036898095.1 of Palaemon carinicauda. Classification (NCBI taxonomy): domain Eukaryota; kingdom Metazoa; phylum Arthropoda; class Malacostraca; order Decapoda; family Palaemonidae; genus Palaemon; species Palaemon carinicauda. The sequence goes on from NC_090767.1 coordinate 2,722,222, forward strand.
CTGGGTTTTCAGGGGGCTGATTTTCAAACTTCTGGTTTCCTTGGGGCTGATTTTCATACTTAGGATTTTCTAGGGGCTGATTTTCAAACTTTTGTTTCCTTAGGGCATATTTTCAAACTTTGGGTTTGCTGGGGGCTGATTTTCAAACTTTGGGTTTTTCCTAGGCCTGATTTTCAAACTTTGGGTTTCTTGGAGCTGATTTTTAAACCTTGGGTTTTCAGGGGGCTGATTTTCAAACTTTGGGTTTTCACAGGTCTGATTTCAAAACTGGGTTTTCAGTGGCTGATTTCCAAACTTTTGGTTTTCAGGGGGCTCATTTTCAAACTGGGTTTTCCAGGGGGCTGATTGTCAAACTTTGGGTTTTCAGGGGGTTGATTTTCAAATTTTTGTTTTTTGTGGGGTTGAATTTCATACTTTTGGTATTCAGGGGACTCATTTTCAAACTTTTGGTTTTCTGGGGCTGATTTTAAAACTTTGGGTTTTTTCTGGGGGTTGGATTTTCGAACTTTGGGTTTCCTAGGGGCTGATTTTCAAACTTTGGGTTTTCAGGGGGCTGATTTTAAACTCTGTGGGTTTCCTGGGGGCTAATTTTAAAACCATGGGTTTTCAGGAGGCTGATTTTAAAACTTTGGGGTATCAGGGGGCTGATTTTCAATCTTTTGGTTTTCATGTGGCTGATTTTCGAACTTTGGGTTTTCAGGGGGCTCTTTTTCAAACTTTTGGTTTTCAGGGGCTTATTTTCAAACTCTGGGTTTTCATAGGGGCTGATTTTCAAACTTTTGATTTTCAAGGGGCTGATTTTTTAACTTTGGGTTTCCTGGGGCCGATTTTCAAACTTTTGGTTTTCAGAAGGCTGATTTTTAAACTCTGGGTTTTCCAAGGGGCTGATTTTCAAACTTTTGATTTTCAAGGGGCTGATTTTTGAACACTGGGTTGCCTTGGGGCCGATTCTCAAACTTTTGGTTTACAGAAGGCTGATTTTCAAACTTTTGGTTTTCCAGGGGGCTGATTTTCAAACTTTTGGTTTCCTGGGGCTGATTTTCATACTTTGGGCTTCCTGGGGGCTGATTTTCACACTATTGGTTTTCTGGGGACTGATTTTCGAACTTTCGGTTTTCAAGGGCTGATTTTCAAACTTTGGGTTTTCAGGGAGCTGATTTTCAAACTTTGGGGTTTTCAAGGCGCTGATTTTCAAACTTTAGGTATTCAGGGGGCTGATTTTTGAACTTTGGATTTCTTGGGGCTAATTATCAAACTTTGGGTTTTTCAGGGGGCTGATTTTCAAACTTTGGGTTTCCTTCGGGCTGATTTTCAAACTTTGGGTTTCCTTCGGGCTGATTTTCAAACTTTGGGTTTTCCAGGGGGCTGATTTTCAAACTTTGAGTTTCTTGGCGGCTGATTTTTAAACTTTGGGTTTTCCTGGGGGATGATTTTCAAACTGAGTTTTCTGGGGGCGGATTTCCAAACTTTTGGCTACCTTGGGTCTGATTTTCAAACTTGAGGTTTCCCGGGGGCTTATTTTCAAACTTATGGTTATCAGGCGGCGGACTTTTCGAACTGGTTTTTACAAGGGGCTGATTTTCAAACTTTGGGTATCCTGGGGTCTGATTTTCAAACTTTGGGTTTTCCAGGAGGCTGATTTTCAAACTTTGGGTTTCCTGGGGCTGATTTTCAAACTTTGGGTTTTCCAGGAAGCTGATTCTCAAACTTTGGGTTTTTCAGGGGATGATTTTCAAACTTTGGGTACTTTTGGTTACCTGGGGGCTGATTTTCAAACCTGGGGTTTCCTGGCGGGCTGATATTCAAACTTTGGGTTTTCAAGGGGTTGATTATCAATCTTTCGTTTTTCAAGGGGGCTGATTTTCAAACTTTTGGTTTCCTGGGGATGATTTTAAAACTGGGGTTTCAGGGGGCAGATTTTCAAACTTCTGGTTTTCTTGGGGCTGATTTTCATACTTTGGATTTTCTAGGGGGCTGATTTTCAAACTCAAGGTTTCCTGGGGGCATATTTTCACACTTTGGGTTTTCAGGGTGCTGATTTTCAAACTTTGTGTTTTTCCAAGGCCTGATTTTCAAACTGTGGGTTTCCTGGGGCTGATTTTTAAAGTTTGGGTTTTCAGGGGGCTGATTTTCAAACTTTGGGTTACCTGGGGGCTGATTTTCAAACTTTTGGTTTCCTGGGGCTGATTTTCATACTTTGGGCTTCCTGGGGGCTGATTTTCTAACTTGGTTTTCTGGGGGCTGATTTTCAAACATTTGGTTTTCAGGGGGCTGATTTTCAAACTTTAGGTTTTCAGGGGGCTGATTCTCAAACTTCAGGTTTTCCTGGGGCTGATTTTCAAACTTTGGGTTTTCAGGGGGCTGATTTTCAAACTTTTGGTTTTCAGGGGGCTGATTTTCAAACTTTTGATTTTCAAGGGGCTGATTTACAAACTTTGCGTTTTCAGAGGGCTGATTTTCAAACTTTAGGTTTTCCAAAAGGCTGATTTTTAAACTATAGGGTTTCCAGTGGGTTGATTTTCAAACTCTTAGTATTTGGGGGGCTGATTTTCAAAAATTTGGTTTTCAGGGGCCTGATTTTCAAACTTTGGGTTTCCTGGGGGCTGATTTTCAAACTTTGGGTTTTCCAGGGGGTTGATTCTATAACTAGGTTTTCCAGGGGGATGATTTTCAAACTTTGGGTTTTCACTGGGTTGATTTCAAAACTTTGGGTTTTAACGGGGTTAATTCCAAAACTTTGGGTTTTCAGGGGCTTATTTCCAAACTTTTTGTTTTCAGGGGGCTCATTTTCAAACTTTGGGTTTTCCAGGGGGCTGATTTTCAAACTCTGGGTTTTCAGGGGGTTGATTTTCAAACGTTTGGTTTCCTTGGGGCTGATTTTCAAACTTTGGGTTTTCCAGGGGGCTGATTCTCAAACTTTGTGTTTTCTAGGGGATGATTTTCAAATTTTAGGTTTCCTGGGGGCTGATTTTCAAACTTTAGGGTACCTGGGGGCTGATTTCAAAACTTTTGGTTTCCTGGGGCTGATTTTCATAATCTGGGCTTCCTGGGGGCTGATTTTCAAACTTTTGGTTTTCTGGGGGCTGATTTTCAAACTTTGGGTTTTCAGGGGGCTGATTTTAAAACTTTAGGTTTTCAGGGGGCTGATTTTCAAATTTCAGGTTTTCCTGGGGTTATTTTTTTCAAACTTTTGGTTTTCAGTGGGCTGATTTTCAAACTTTTGATTTTAAGGGGGCTGATCTTCAAACTTATGATTTTCAAGGGGCTGATTTACAAACTTTGGGTTTTCAGAGGTCTGATTTTCAAACTTTGGGTTTTTGAAAAAGGTTGATTTTTAAACTATGGGTTTTCCAGGGGCTGATTTTCAAACTTTTGGTATTTGGGAGGCTGATTTTCAAAATTTTGGTTTTCAGGGGCCTGATTTCCAAACTTTGGGTTTCCTGGGGGCTGATTTTCAAACTTTGGGTTTCCTGGGGGGCTGATTTTCCAACTTTTGGTTACCTATGGGCTGATCTTCAAACTTAGGGTTTCCTGTGGGGCTGATTGTCAAATTTGGGTTTTAACCCTGGATAGGTACGATGGGTCGTTTGCGACCCCGAGCGTAAAAAAAAAACAGGTTTTACTCACGTGACTCACCCCCGTGACTGAATTTGTGGGTGATCGACCTGCAGGAGGTGTCTCCCCTACACGCTCTAGTAGTGTCCAGATGTGCATTGCTGTAGATGTACTCCTTTCCCGATTTCTGAGACGCGTCGGGGTCGTTCGCGACCGAGTTTACCCTTCTAAGGTAGTTTGCATAATTATCAAAGTTATTACGTATTATGAAATTGTCGTAGAATGGTGCAACTTGTATAGGTTATCAGTTGTGGAAAGTCTTGGTGGATTGTTTGGCTACCATGTGCATGATTTTTTTTAGTTAAAATGTCGTTCATCACCACGAGGACCATTTTACCGCGAGTGCTTCTTTTTCATTTTTTTTCATTTTTTTGCCAAGTCATTTTTCCGTAAGATATTGCCAAATAGGGTCGTAAAACTTTTGCTTGTTTAGTGTTGGAAAGTGTGTCTAGATGATCTGGCTACCCATGCATGACTTTGTTTTTGTCAGATACAACGTAGTTATTGGTATATTGGGTATTTAACTGCGGTTACCAATTTCTGTTTTTTTTCAATATGTGTAAAAATTACTACGTAGTAAGGAATTGCCGTATATTATTCATTTTTTTTCATGTTTATGTGTTAGAAAGTGTGCCTTGATGGTTGGGCTAACACGTGCATGTCTTTTTTTTTATCTGAGATGCCGTATATTAGAATGTCGGGCATTTTACCGCGAGTGTCCCTTTTTCATTTTTTTTCATTTTTTTGCCAAGTCATTTTTCCGTAAGATATTGCGAAATAGTGTCGTAAAACTTTTGCTTTTTTAGTGTTGGAAAGTGTGTCTAGATGATCTGGCTACCCATGCGTGATTTTGTTTTTGTCAGATACGACGTAGTTATTGGTATATTGGGTATTTAACTGCGGTTGCCAATTTCTGTTTTTTTTCAATATTTGTAAAAATTTACTACGTAGTAAGGAATTGCCGTATATTATTGATTTTTTTTTCATGTTTATGTGTTAGAAAGTGTGCCTTGATGGTTGGGCTAACACGTGCATATCTTTTTTTTATCTGAGATGCCGTATATTAGAATGTTGGGCATTTTTCCGCGAGTGCCCCTTTTTATTTGTTTTGCATTTTTTTGCTTAGTCATGTTACCGTAAGGAATTGGCAAGTATTGTCGCAAAACTTATATTTTTATATTGTTGGAAAGTGTTTCTAGATGATCTGGCTACCCATGCCTATTTTTTTAGCCAGATATGGCGTATATATAAGTATGTGTTCGATTTTCCTGTGATTGCCATTTTTTCGTTTTTTCCCATTTCTTTCAAAATTACTACGTACTAAGGAACTATCACAGAGTAATGATTCATTTAGATGTTTATTTGTCGGAAAATATGCCTTGATGGTTTGCCTAGCACGTGGCTGATTTTTTTTTTCTGAAATGCCGTATATTAGAATGTTAGCCATTTTTCCGCGAGTGCCCCTTTTTATTTGTTTTGCATTTTTTTGCTTAGTCATGTTACCGTAAGGAATTGGCAAGTAGTGTCGCAAAACTTATATTTTTATAGTGTTGGAAAGTGTTTCTAGATGATCTGGCTACCCATGCCTATTTTTTTTTAGCCAGATATGGCGTATATATAAGTATGTGTTCGATTTTCCCGTGATTGCCATTTTTTCGTTTTTTCCCCATTTCTTTCAAAATTACTACGTACTAAGGAACTATCAGAGAGTAATATTTCATTTATATGTTTATTTGTCGGAAAATGTGCCTTGATGGTTTGCCTAGCACGTGGCTGAAATTTTTTTTTTCTGAAATGCCGTATATTAGAATGGCCATTTTTCCACGATTGCCCCTTTTTATTTGTTTTGCCTTTTTTTTGCTTAGTCATGTTACCGTAAGGAATTGGCAAGTAGTGTCGCAAAACTTATAATTTTATAGTGTTGGAAAGTGTTTCTAGATGATCTGGCTACCCATGCCTATCTTCTTTTTTTAGCCAGATATGGCGTATATATAGGTATGTGTTCGATTTTCCTGTGATTGCCATTTTTTCGTTTTTTCCCATTTCTTTCAAAATTACTACGTACTAAGGAACTATCACAGAGTAATTATTCATTTAGATGTTTATTTGTCGGAAAATGTGCCTTGATGGTTTGCCTAGCACGTGGCTGAATTTTTTTTTTCTGAAATGCCGTATATTAGAATGTTAGCCATTTTTACGCGAGTGCCCCTTTTTATTTGTTTTGCATTTTTTTGCTTAGTCATGTTACCATAAGGAATTGGCAAGTAGTGTCGCAAAACTTATATTTTTATAGTGTTGGAAAGTGTTTCTAGATGATCTGGCTACCCATGCCTATCTTTTTTTTAGCCAGATATGGCGTATATATAGGTATGTGTTCGATTTTCCGGTGATTGCCATTTTTTCGTTTTTTCCCAATTCTTTCAAAATTACTACGTACTAAGGAACTATCACAGAGTAATGATTCCTCTAGATGTTTATTTGTCGGAAAATTTTGTTTACTTTTTTTTTTTGATTGAATATCATCAAATTTTTTTAGCTAAAATATTATATTGTTTTACATTTTTTTTTTCGATTTTATTTCCCTTCAAAAAAATTGTTTTGGGTCAGAATTTTAATTTTATAGTCGTAAAATAATCGTCAATTATCCAGCAACCCACCATACAATTTTTATGCATATCCAATAATAATTAGATTAGTAAATAACACCTTGAAATTGACATACCCTTCCTACATTTCAAGTGGCAGATTAGGGAGTCTGAGTCAGTGTGGTTGGCGGCCATTTTGTGGACATATCCGAAGCGTAAGCTGCCCTATCTATATATATTCTTGTTCCCTATAGAATTTGTGATATTTTGGTATATTTTTACCTGCATAAATATCATATTATATATTAAATATATGTATTTTTTTACGAAATTTCTAAGTACTCAAAAAATTACCTTTAGATATGGCCCCTGATATAAATGTAATTTACAAAATAATGAAGATTTTTTTACATATTTCTATTTTAGGATAACATATGTTTATTCCCTAAAAAAATTAGCCACTTCCTATTTCATTTGGGTACCCAAAAAAATTCATGAAATTTGGACAAATTTTTTTGGCCAAAAAAAGTTACCCTTTTTTTCTCATTTCAGATCTTCACCTCCATGGGTCTGACTTCATCCAAAATACATCAAGATGTGTCCTAAACATTCAAGAATCAATTCCTAAAAGGAATTGTGTATATATGTATAAACTTTTTTTTATGAATTTTTATGTCAGGTCTTTTTTTTTTCTACTTAATTTTTAAAAATATTTATAATAAATAGTTTTTCTGCAGATGAGTAGTATTTATCTTTACAGTTGTTTTAAGCATTCATTGAAGTTTTTTTTGGCAAAAGAAAAAAGGAGGTTACTGCAAAAACTGATTTTTCAAGAATTTTTTTTGGCGTCGGGGTCGTTCGCGTCCGAGTATACCCTTAAAGGGGTGTCCGAGAAGCGTACCTATCCAGGGTTAAGGGGGGCTTATTTTCCAACTTTTGGTTTTCAAGGGGGCTGATTTTAAAACTCTTGGTTTCCTGGGGCTGATTTTAAAACTGGGTTTTTTAGGGGCTGATTTTCAAACTTTTGGTTTCCTTGGAGTTGATTTTCATACTTTGGATTTTCTAGGGGCTGATTTTCAAACTTTGGGTTTTCTGAGGGCATATTTTCAAACTTTGGGTATTCAGGGGGTTGATTTTCAAACTTTGGGTTTTTCCTAGGCCTGATTTTCAAACTTTGGGTTTCTTGGGGTGATTTTTAAACCTTGGGTTTTCAGGGGGCAGATTTTCAAACTTTAGGTTTTCATGGGGCTGATTTCAAAAATTTGGGTTGTCAGGGGCTGATTTCCAAACTTTTGGTTTTCAAGGGGCTCATTTTCAATCTGTGGGTTTTCCAGGTGGCTAATTGTCAAACTTTGGGTTTTCAGGGGCTTGATTTTCAAACTTTTGGTTTTTGTGGGGTTGAATTTGAAACTTTTGGTTTTCAGGGGACTCATTTTCAAACTTTTGGTTTTCTGATGCTGATTTTAAATCTGGGTTTTTTCCAGAGGGCTGATTTTTGAACTTTTGGTTTCCTAGGGACTGATTTTCAAACTTTGGGTTTTCAGCGGGCTGATTTTCAAACTCTGGGTTTCCTGAGGGCTTATTTTAAAACCATGGGTTTTCAGTGGGCTGATTTGAAAACTTTGGGTTCTCAGGGGGCTGATTTTCAATCTTTTGGTTTTCATGTGGCTGATTTTCAAACTTCGGGTTTTCAGGGGGCTGTTTTTCAAACTTTTGGTTTTCAGGGGCTCATTTTCGAACTCTGGGTTTTCCAGGGGGCTGATTTTTGAACTCTGGGTTTCCTAGGGGCCGATTTTCAAACTTTGGGTTTTTCCTAGGCCTGATTTTCAAACTTTGGGTTTCCTGGGGCTGATTTTTAAACCTTGGGTTTTCAGGGGGCTGATTTTCAAACTTTGGGTTTTCACAGGGCTGATATCAAAACTTTAGGTTTTCAGGGGCTGATTTCCAAACTTTTGGTTTTCAGGGGGCTCATTTTCAAACTGTGGGTTTTCCAGGGGGCTTATTGTCAAACTTTGGGATTTCAGGTGGTTGATTTTCAAACTTTTGGTTTGTGTGGGGTTGAATTTCAAACTTTTGGTTTTCAGGGGACTCATTTTCAAACTTTTGGTTTTCTGATACTGATTTTAAAACTGGGTTTTTTCCAGGGGGCTGATTTTTGAACTTTGGGTTTCCTAGGGACTGATTTTCAAACTTTGGGTTTTCAGGGGGCTGATTTTCAAACTCTGGGTTTCCTGAGGGCTTATTTTAAAACCATGGGTTTTCAGTGGGCTGATTTGAAAACTTTGGGTTCTCAGGGGGCTGATTTTCAATCTTTTGGTTTTCATGTGGCTGATTTTCAAACTTCGGGTTTTCAGGGGGCTGTTTTTCAAACTTTTGGTTTTCAGGCGCTCATTTTCGAACTCTGGGTTTTCCAAGGGGCTGATTTTCAAACTTTTGATTTTCAAGGGGCTGATTTTTTAACTTTGGGTTTCCTGGGGCCGATTTTCAAACTTTTGGTTTTCAGAAGGCTGATTTTCAAACTCTGGGTTTTCCAAGGGGCTTATTTTCAAACTTTTGATTATCAAGGGGCTGATTTTTGAACTTTGGGTTTCTGGGGGCCGATTTTCAAACTTTTGGTTTTCAGAAGGCTGATTTTCAAACTTGGTTTTCCAGGGGGCTGATTTTCAAACTTTTGGTTTCCTGGGGCTGATTTTCATACTTTGGGCTTCCTGTGGGCTGATCTTCAAACTTTTGGTTTTCTGGGGCTGATTTTCAAACTTTGGGTTTTCAGGGGCTGATTTTCAAACTTTTGGTTTTCCAGGGGCTGATTTTCAAACTTTGTGTTTTCAGGGGGCTGATTTTCAAACTGTAAGTTCTCAGAGTGCTGATTTTAAATCTTTTGGTTTTCATGTGGCTGATTTTCAAACTTTGGGTTTTCAGGGGGATGTTTTCCAAACTTTTGGTTTTCAGGGGTTGATTTCCAAACTTTTGGTTTTCAGGGGGCTCATTTTCAAACTGTGGGTTTTCCAGGTGGCTAATTGTCAAACTTTGGGTTTTCAGGGGGTTGATTTTCAAACTTTTGGTTTTTGTGGGGTTGAATTTCAAACTTTCGGTTTTCAGGGGACTCATTTTCCAACTTTTGGTTTTCTGGGGCTGATTTTAAAACTGGGTTTTTTTCCAGGGGCTGATTTTTTAACTTTGGGTTTCCTAGGGGCTGATTTTCAAACTTTGGGTTTTCAGGGGGCTGATTTTCAAACTGTGGATTTCCTGGGGGCTTATTTTCAAACCATGGGTTTTCAGTAGGCTGATTTTCAAGCTTTTTGTTCTCAGGGGGCTGATTTTCAATCTTTTGGTTTTCATGTGGCTGATTTTCAAACTTTGGGTTTTCAGGGGGCTGTTTTTCAAACTTTTGGTTTTCATGGGCTTATTTTCAAACTTTGAGTTTTCCAAGGGGCTGATTTTCAAACTTTTGATTCTCAAGGGGCTGATTTTTAAACTTTGGGTTTTCTAGGGGATGATTTTCAAATTTTAGGTTTCCTGGGGGCTGATTTTCAAACTTTAGGGTACCTGGGGGCTGATTTCAAAACTTTTGGATTCCTGGGGCTGATTTTCATACTCTGGGCTTCCTGGGGGCTGATTTTCAAACTTTTGGTTTCCTTTGGGCTGATTTTCAAACTTTGGGTTTTCCAGGGGGCTGATTCTCAAACTTCGTGTTTTCTAGGGGATGATTTTAAAATTTTAGGTTTCCTGGGGGCTGATTTTCAAACTTTAGGGTACCTGGGGGCTGATTTCAAAACTTTTGGTTTCCTGGGGCTGATTTTCATACTCTGGGCTTCCTGGGGGCTGATTTTCAATTTTTTGGTTTTCTGGGGGCCGATTTTCAAACTTTGAGTTTTCAAGGGGCTGATTTTCAAACTTTAGGTTTTCAGGGGGCTGATTTTCAAATTTCAGGTTTTCCTGGGGCTATTTTTTTCAAACTTTTGGTTTTCAGTGGGCTGATTTTCAAACTTTTGGTTTTAAGGGGGCTGATTTTCAAACTTATGATTTTCAAGGGGCTGATTTACAAACTTTGGGTTTTCAGAGGGCTGATTTTCAAACTTTAGGTTTTCCAAAAGGTTGATTTTTAACCTATGGGTTTTCCAGGGGGCTGATTTTCAAACTTTTGGTATTTGGGGGCTGATTTTCAAAATTTTGGTTTTCAGGGCCTGATTTCCAAACTTTGGGTTTCCTGGGGGCTGATTTTCAATCTTTGGGTTTCCTGGGGGCTGATTTTCCAACTTTTGGTTACCTATGGGCTGATCTTCAAACTTAGGGTTTCCTGTGGGGCTGATTGTCAAATTTGGGTTTTAAGGGGGGCTTATTTTCGAACTTTTGGTTTTCAAGGGGGCTGATTTTGAAACTTTTGGTTTCCTGGGGCTGATTTTAAAACTGGGTTTTCAGGGGGCTGATTTTCAAACTTTTGGTTTCCTTGGAGCTGCTTTTCATACTTTAGATTTTCTAGGGGCATATTTTCAAACTTTGGGTTTCCTGAGGGCATATTTTCAAACTTTGGGTATTCAGGTGGCTGATTTTCAAACTTTGGGTTTTTCCTAGGCCTGATTTTCAAACTTTGGGTTTCTTGGGGCTGATTTTTAAACCTTGGGTTTTCAGGGGGCAGATTTTCAAACTATAGGTTTTCACGGGGCTGATTTCAAAAATTTGGGTTGTCAGGGGCTGATTTCCAAACTTTTGATTTTCAGGGGGCTCATTTTCAAACTGTGGGTTTTCCAGGTGGCTAATTTTCAAACTTTGGGTTTTCAGGGGGTTGATTTTCAAACTTTTGGTTTTTGTGGGGTTGAATTTCAAACTTTCGGTTTTCAGGGGACTCATTTTCCAACTCTTGGTTTTCTGGGGCTGATTTTAAAACTGGGTTTTTTCCAGGGGGCTGATTTTTGAACTTTGGGTTTCCTAGGGGCTGATTTTCAAACTTCGGGTTTTCAGGGGGCTGATTTTCAAACTGTGGGTTTCTTGGGGGCTTATTTTCAAACCATGGGTTTTCAGTAGGCTGATTTTCAAGCTTTTTGTTCTCAGGGGGCTGATTTTCAATCTTTTGGTTTTCATGTGGCTGATTTTCAAACTTTGGGTTTTCAGGGGGCTGTTTTTCAAACTTTTGGTTTTCAGGGGCTTATTTTCAAACTTTGAGTTTTCCAAGGGGCTGATTTTCAAACTTTTGATTCTCAAGGGGCTGATTTTTGAACTTTGGGTTTCCTGGGGGCCGATTTTCAAACTTTTGGTTTCCCGAAGGCATATTTTCAAACTCTGGGTATTAAAAGGGGCTGATTTTCAAACTTTTGATTTTCAAAGGGCTGATTTTTGAACTTTGGGTTCCCTGGGGGCTGATTTTCAAACTTTTGGTTTTCAGAAGGCTGATTTTTAAACTTGGTTTTCCAGGGGGCTGATTTTCAAACTTTTGGTTTCCTGGGGCTGATTTTCATACTTTGGGCTTCCTGGGGGCTGATTTTCAAACTTTTGGTTTTATGGTGACTGATTTTCAAACTTTGGGTTTTCAGGGGCTGATTTTCAAACTTTGGGTTTTCAGGGGCTGATTTTCAAACTATTGGTTTTCCTTTGGCTGATTTTCAAACTTTGGGTTTTCAGGGGGCTGATTTTGAAGCTTTGGGTCTTCCAAGGGGCTGATTTTCAGACTTTTGGTATTCAGGGGGCTGATTTTCAAACTTTTGGTTTTCAGGGGGCTGATTTTCAAACTTTTGAATTTCAACTGGCAGATTTACAAACTTTGGGTTTTCAGAGTGCTGATTTTCAAACTTTGGGTTTTCCAAAAGGCTTATTTTCAAACATTGGGTTTCCTGGGGGCAGATTTTTGAACTTTGGGTTTTCCAGTGTGCTGATTTTTAAACTATGGGTTTTCCAGGGGGCTGATTTTCAAACTTTTATTTTTCAAGGGGCTGATTTTCAATCTTTTGGTTTTCAGGCACTGATTTTCAAACTTTGGGTTTTCAGAGGGCTGATTTTGAAACTTTGGGTTTTCCAAGGGGCTGATTTTCAAACATCGGGTTTCCTGGGGGTGGATTTTTGAACTTTGGGTTTTCAGGGGCTGATTTTCAAACTTCTGGTTTCCTATAGGCTGATTTTCCTACTTTGGATTTTCTAGGGGGCTGATTTTCAAACTTTGGGTTTCCTGGGGGCATATTTTCAAATTTTGGGTTTTCAGGGGGCTGATTTCCAAACTTTGGGTTTTTCCTAGGCCTGATTTTCAAACTTTGGGTTTCCTGGGGCTGATTTTTAAACTTTGGGTTTTCTAGGGGATGATTTTCAAATTTTAGGTTTCCTGGGGGCTAATTTTCAAACTTTAGGGTACCTGGGGACTGATTTCAAAACTTTTGGATTCCTGGGGCTGATTTTCATACTCTGGGCTTCCTGGGGGCTGATTTTCAAACTTTTGGTTTCCTTTGGGCTGATTTTCAAACTTTGGGTTTTCCAGGGGGCTGATTCTCAAACTTTGTGTTTTCTAGGGGATGATTTTCAAATTTTAGGTTTCCTGGGGGCTGATTTTCAAACTTTAGGGTACCTGGGGGCTGATTTCAAAACTTTTGGTTTCCTGGGGCTGATTTTCATACTCTGGGCTTCCTGGGGGCTGATTTTCAAACTTTTGGTTTTCTGGGGGCCGATTTTCAAACTTTGAGTTTTCAGGAGGCTGATTTTCAAACTTTAGGTTTTCAGGGGGCTGATTTTCAAATTTCAGGTTTTCCTGGGGTTATTTTTTTCAAACTTTTGGTTTCAGTGGGCTCATTTTCAAACTTTTGGTTTTAAGGGGGCTGATTTTCAAACTTATGATTTTCAAGGGGCTGATTTACAAACTTTGGGTTTTCAGAGGGCTGATTTTCAAACTTTAGGTTTTCCAAAAGGTTGATTTTTAAACTGGGTTTTCCAGGGGGCTGATTTTCAAACTTTTGGTATTTGGGGGGCTGATTTTTAAAATTTTGGTTTTCAGGGGCCTGATTTCCAAACTTTGGGTTTCCTGGGGGCTGATTTTCAATCTTTGGGATTCCTGGGGGCTGATTTTCCAACTTTTGGTTACCTATGGGCTGATCTTCAAACTTAGGGTTTCCTGTGGGGCTGATTGTCAAATTTGGGTTTTAAGGGGGCTTATTTTCGAACTTTTGGTTTTCAAGGGGGCTGATTTTAAAACTTTTGGTTTCCTGGGGCTGATTTTAAAACTGGGTTTTCAGGGGGCTGATTTTCAAACTTTTGGTTTCCTTGGAGCTGCTTTTCATACTTTGGATTTTCTAGAGGCCGATTTTCAAACTTTGGGTTTCCTGGGGGCATATTTTCAAACTTTGGGTATTCAGGGGGCAGATTTTCAATCTTTGGGTTTTTCCTAGGCCTGATTTTCAAACTTTGGGTTTCTTGGGGCTGATTTTTAAACATTGGGTTTTCAGGGGGCAGATTTTCAAACTATATGTTTTCAGGGGGCTGATTTCAAAAATTTGGGTTGTCAGGGGCTGATTTCCAAACTTTTGATTTTCAGGGGGCTCATTTTCAAACTGTGGGTTTTCCAGGTGGCTAATTGTCAAACTTTGGGTTTTCAGGGGCTTGATTTTCAAACTTTTGGTTTTTGTGGGGTTGAATTTCAAACTTTTGGTTTTCAGGGGACTCTATTTCAAACTTTTGGTTTTCTGGGGCTGATTTTCAAACTGGGTTTTTTCCAGGGGGCTGATTTTTGAACTCGGTTTCCTAGGGGCTGATTTTCAAACTTTGTGTTTTTCCTAGGCCTGATTTTCAAACTTTGGGTTTCCTGGGGCTGATTTTTAAACCTTGGGTTTTCAGGGGGCTGATTTTCAGATTTTGGGTTTTCACACGACTGATTTCAAAACTTTTGGTTTTCAGGGGCTGATTTCCAAACTTTTGGGTTTAGGGGGCTTATTTTCAAACTGGGTTTTTCAGGGGGCTGATTGTCAAACTTTGGGATTTCAGGGGGTTGATTTTCAAACTTTTGGTTTGTGTGGGGTTGAATTTCAAACTTTTGGTTTTCAGGGGACTCATAGTCAAACTTTTGGTTTTCTGATGCTGATTTTAAAACTGGGTTTTTTCCAGGGGGCTGATTTTTGAACTTTGGGTTTCCTAGGGACTGATTTTTGAACTTTGGGTTTTCAGGGGGCTGATTTTCAAACTCTGGGTTTCCTGAGGGCTTATTTTCAAACCATGGGTTTTCAGTGGGCTGATTTGAAAACTTTGGGTTCTCAGGGGGCTGATTTTCAATCTTTTGGTTTTCATGTGGCTGATTTTCAAACTTTGGGTTTTCAGGGGGCTGTTTTTCAAACTTTTGGTTTTCAGGGGCTTATTTTCAAACTCTGGGTTTTCCAAGGGGCTGATTTTCCAACTTTTGATTTTCAAGGGGCTGATTTTTGAACTTTGGGTTTCCTGGGGGCCGATTTTCAAACTTTTGGTTTTCAGAAGGCTGATTTTCAAACTTTTGGTTTTCCAGGGGGCTGATTTTCAAACTTTTGGTTTCCTGGGGCTGATTTTCATACTTTGGGCTTCCTGGGGGCTGATCTTCAAACTTTTGGTTTTCTGGGGCTGATTTTCAAACTTTGGGTTTTCAGGGGCTGATTTTCAAACTTTTGGTTTTCCTGGGGCTGATTTTCAAACATTGTGTTTTCAGGGGGCTGATTTTCAAACTGTGAGTTCTCAGAGGGCTGATTTTAAATCTTTTGGTTTTCATGTGGCTGATTTTCCAACTTTGGGTTTTCAGGGGAATGTTTTTCAAACTTTTGGTTTTCAGGGGTTGATTTCCAAACTTGGTTTTCAGGGGGCTCATTTTCAAACTGTGGGTTTTCCAAGGGGCTGATTGTCAAACTTTGGGTTTTCAGGGGGTTGATTTTCAAACTTTTGGTTTTTGTGGGGTTGAATTTCAAACTTTCAGTTTTCATGGGACTCATTTTCCAACTTTTGGTTTTCTGGGGCTGATTTTAAAACTGGGTTTTTTCCAGGGGGCTGATTTTTGAACTTTTGGTTTCCTAGGGGCTGATTTTCAAACTTTGGGTTTTCAGAGGGCTGATTTTCAAACTGTGGGTTTCCATGGGGCTTATTTTCAAACCATGGGTTTTCATGGGGCTGATTTTCAAACTTTGGGTTCTCAGGGGGCTGATTTTCAATCTTTTGGTTTTCATGTGGCTGTTTTTCAAACTTTTGGTTTTCAGGGGCTTATTTTTAAACTCTGAGTTTTCCAAGGGGCTGGTTTTCAAACTTTCGATTCTCAAGGGGCTGATTTTTGAACTTTGGGTTTCTTGGGGGCTGATTTTCAAACTTTTGGTTTCCTGAAGGCTGATTTTCAAACTCTGGGTTTTCCAAGGGGCTGAATTTCAAACTTTTGATTTTCAAAGGGCTGATTTTTGAACTTTGGGTTCCCTGGGGGCCGATTTTCGAACTTTTGGTTTTCAGAAGGCTGATTTTCAAACTTGGTTTTCCAGGGGGCTGATTTTCAAACTTTTGGTTTCCTGGGGCTGATTTTCATACTTTGGGCTTCCTGGGGGCTGATTTTCAAACTTTTGGTTTTAAGGTGACTGATTTTCAAACTTTGGGTTTTCAGTGGCTGATTTTCAAACTTTGGGTTTTCAGGGGCTGATTTTCAAACTATTGGTTTTCCTTTGGCTGATTTTCAAACTTTGGGTTTTCAGGGGGCTGATTTTGAAACTTTGGGTCTTCCAAGGGGCTGATTTTCAGACTTTTGGTATTCAGGGGGCTGATTTTCAAACTTTTGGTTTTCAGGGGGCTGATTTTCAAACTTTTGAATTTCAACTGGCATATTTACAAACTTTGGGTTTTCAGAGGGCTGATTTTCAAACTTTCGGTTTTCCAAAAGGCTTATTTTCAAACATTGGGTTTCCTGGGGGTGGATTTTTGAACTTTGGGTTTTCCAGTGTGCTGATTTTTAAACTATGGGTTTTCCAGGGGGCTGATTTTCAAACTTTTATTTTTCAAGGGGCTGATTTTCAATATTTTGGTTTTCAGGCACGGATTTTCAAACT
Organism: Palaemon carinicauda; assembly: GCF_036898095.1. Classification (NCBI taxonomy): domain Eukaryota; kingdom Metazoa; phylum Arthropoda; class Malacostraca; order Decapoda; family Palaemonidae; genus Palaemon; species Palaemon carinicauda. The sequence goes on from NC_090767.1 coordinate 2,738,429, forward strand.
TTGGGTTTTCAGAGGGCTGATTTTCAAACTTTGGGTTTTCCAATGGGCTGATTTTCAAACATCGGGTTTCCTGGGGGTGGATTTTTGAACTTTGGGTTTTCAGGGGCTGATTTTCAAACTTCTGGTTTCCTATAGGCTGATTTTCATACTTTGGATTTTCTAGGGGGCTGATTTTCAAACTTTGGGTTTCCTGGGGGCATATTTTCAAATTTTGGGTTTTCAGGGGGCTGATTTCCAAACTTTGGGTTATTCCTAGGCCTGATTTTTAAACTTTGGGTTTCCTGGGGCTGATTTTTAAACTTTGGGTTTTAAGGGGCTGATTTTCAAACTTTGGGTTTTCACGGGCTGATTTCAAAACTTTGGGTTTTCAGGGGGCTCATTTCCAAACTTTGGGTTTTCCAGGGGGCTGATTGTCAAACTTTGGGTTTTCAGGGATTGATTTTCATACAATTGGTTTTTGTGGGGTTGAATTTCAAACTTTTGGTTTTCAGGGGGCTTGTTATCAAACTTTTGGTTTCCTTGGGCTGATTTTAAAACTGGGGTTTTTCAAGGGGGCTGATTTTTGAACTTTGGGTTTCCTAGGGGCTGATTTGCAAACTTTGGGTTTTCAGGGGGCTGATTTTCAAACTGTGGGTTCTCAGAGGGCTGATTTTCAATCTTTTGGTTTTCATGTAGCTGATTTTCAAACTTTGGGTTTTCAGGGGGATGTTTTTCAAACTTTTGGTTTTCAGGGGCTGATTTTCAAACTCTGGGTTTTCCAAGGGGCTGATTTTCAAACTTTTGATTTTCAAGGGATGGATTTTTGAACTTTGGGTTTCTTGGGGGCTGATTTTCAAACTTTTGGTTTTCATGCGGTTCATTTTCAAACTTTGGGTTTTCAAGGGGCTGATTTTTAAACTTTAGGTTTCCTGGGGGCTTATTTTCTAACTGTGGGTTTCCCGGGGGCTGATTTCCAAATTTTGGTTTAATGGGGCTGATTTTCAAACTTTGTGTTTTTTCCTGGGGTCTGATTTTCGAACTTTGGGTTTCCTTGGGGCTGATTTTCAAACTTTGGGTTTTCAGGGGGCTGATTTTTAAACTTTAGGTTTCCTGGGGGCTTATTTTCTAACTGTGGGTTTCCCGGGGGCTGATTTCCAAATTTTGGTTTTCAGGGGGCTCATTTTCAAACTTTGGGTTTTCAGAGGGCTGATTTTCAAACTTTGGGTTTTCCAAAAGGCTGATTTTCAAACTATGGGTTTTCCAGGGGGCTGATTTTCAAACTTTTGGTATTTGGGGGGCTGATTTTCAAAATTTGGGTTTTCAGGGGCCTGATTTTCAAACTTTGGGTTTCCTGGGGGTTGATTTTCAAACTTTGGGTTTTCCAGGGGGTTGATTCTCAAACTTTTGGTTTTCCAGGGGGATGATTTCCAAACTTTGGGTTTCCTGGGGGCTGATTTTCAAACTTTATGTTACCTAGGGGCTGATCTTCAAACTTAGGGTTTCCTGTGGGGCTGATTGTCGAATTTGGGTTTTCAGGGGGCTGATTTTCAAACTTTTGGTTTTCAAGGGGGCTGATTTTAAAACTTTTGGTTTCCTAGGGCTGATTTTAAAACTGGGTTTTCAGGGGGCTGATTTTCAAACTTTTGGTTTCCTTGGGGCTGATTTTCATACTTTGGATTTTCTAGGGGCTGATTTTCAAACTTTGGGTTTCCTGAGGGCATATTTTCAAACTTTGGGTTTTCAGTGGGCTGATTTTCAAACTTTGGGTTTTTCCTAGGCCTGATTTTCAACCTTTGGGCTTCCTGGGGCAGATTTTTACACCTTGGGTTTTCAAGGGCTGATTTTCAAACTTTGGGTTTTCACGGGGCTGATTTCAAAGATTTGGGTTATCAGGGGCTTATTTCCAAACTTTTGGTTTTCAGGAGGCTCATTTTCAAACTGTGGGTTTTCCAGGGGGCTGATTGTCAAACTTTGGGTTTTCAGAAGGCAGATTTTCAATCTTTTGGTTTTACAGGGGGCTGATTTTCAAACTTTTGGTTTTCAGGGGACTCATTTTCAAACTTTTGGTTTTCTGGGGCTGATTTTAAAACTGGGTTTCTACCAGGGGCTGATTTTTGAACTTTGGGTTTCCTAGGGGCTGATTTTCAAGCTTTGGGTTTTTCCTAGGCCTGATTTTCAAACTTTAGGTTTCCTGGGGCTGATTTTTAAACCTTGGGTTTTCAGGGGGCTGATTTTCAAACTTTGGGTTTTCACAGGGCTGATTTCAAAACTTTGGGTTTTCAGGGGCTGATTTCCAAACTTTTTGTTTTCAGGGGGCTCATTTTCAAACTGTGGGTTTTCCAGGGGGCTGATTTTCAAACTTTGGGTTTCCGGGGGGTTGATTCTCAAACTTGGTTTTTGTGGGGTTGAATTTCTATCTTTTGGTTTTCAGGGGACTCATTTTCAAACTTTTGGTTTTTCGATGCTGATTTTGGAACTGGGTTTTTTTCCAGGGGGCTGATTTTTGAACTTTGGGTTTCATAGGGGCTGATTTTCAAACTGTTTTCAGGGGGCTTATTTTCAAACTGTGGGTTTTCTGGGGGCTTATTTCCAAACCACGGGTTTTCAGTGGGCTGATTTTCAAACTTTGGGTTCTCAGGGGGCTGATTTTTAATCTTTTGGTTTTCATGTGGCTGATTTTCAAACTTTGGGTTTTCAGGGGGCTGTTTTTCAAACTTTTGGTTTTCAGGGGCTTATTTTCAAACTCTGGGTTTTCCAGGGGGCTGATTTTCAAATTTTTTATTTTCAAGGGGCTTATTTTTTAACTTTGGGTTTCCTGGGGGCCGATTTTAGAACTTTTGGTTTTCAGAAGGCTGATTTTCAAACTCTGGGTTTTCCAAGGGGCTGATTTTCAAACTTTTGATTTTCAAGGGGCTGATTTTTGAACTTTGGGTTTCCTGGGGCCCATTTTCAAGCTTTTGGTTTTCAGAAGGCAGATTTTCAAACTTTTGGTTTTCCAGGGGGCTGATTTTAAAACTTTTGGTTTCCTGGGGCTGATTCTCATACTTTGGGCTTCCTTGGGGCTGATTTTCAAACTTTGGGTTTTCCAGGGTGTTGATTTTCAAACTTTGGGTTTTCCAGGGGGATGATTTTCAAACTTTGGGTTTTCTGGGGGTGGATTTTCAAACTTTTGGTTACCTAGGGGCTGATCTTCAAACTTAGGGTTTCCTGTGGGGCTGATTGTCAAATTTGGGTTTCAAGGGGGCTGATTTTCAAACTATTGGTTGTCAAAGGGGCTGATTTTAAAACTTTTGGTTTCCTGGGGCTCATTTTAAAACTGGGTTTTCAGGGGGCTGATTTTCAAACTTTGGTTTCCTTGGGACTGATTTTCATACTTTCGAATTTCTGGGGCTGATTTTCAAACTTTGGGTTTCCTGAGGGCATATTTTCAAACTTTGGGTTTTCAGGGGGCTGATTTTCAAACTTTGGGTTTTTCCAAGGCCTGATTTTCAAACTTCGGGTTTCCTGGGGCTGATTTTTAAACCTTGGGTTTTCAGGGGGCTGATGTTTAAACTTTGGGTTTTCACAGGGCTGATTTCAAAAATTTGGGTTTTCAGGGGCTGATTTCCAAACTTTTGGTTTTCAGGGGGCTCCTCTTCAATCTGTGGATTTCCCAGGGGGCTGATTGTCAAACTTTGGGTTTTCAAGGGCTTGATTTTCAAACTTTTGGTTTTTGTGGGGTTGAATTTCAAACTTTTGGTTTTCAGGGGACTCATTTTCAAACTTTTGGTTTTCGGGGGCTGATTTTAAAACTGGGTTTTTTCCTGGGGCTGATTATTGAACTTTGGGTTTCCTAGGGGCTGATTTTCAAACTTTGGGTTTTTCCTAGGCCTGATTTTCAAACTTTGGGTTTCCTGGGGCTGATTTGAAAACCTTGGTTTTTCACGATGCTGATTTTCAAACTTTTTGGTTTTCAGGGGACTCATTTTCAAACAGTGGGTTTTCCAGGTTGCTGATTGTCAAACTTTGGGTTTTCAGGGGGTTTATTTTCAAACTTTTGGTTTTTGTGAGGTTGGATTTCAAACTTTTGGTTTTCAGGGGACTCATTTTCCAACTTTTGGTTTTCTGGGGCTGATTTTAAAACTGGGTTTTTTTCCAGGGGGCTCATTTTTTATCTTTGGGTTTCCTAAGGGCTGATTTTCAAACTTTGGGTTTTCAATGGGCTGATTTTCAAACTGTGGGTTTCCTGGGGGCTTATTTTCAAACCATGGGTTTTCAGTAGGCTGATTTTCAAACTTTTTGTTCTCAGGGGGCTGATATTCAATCTTTTGGTTTTCATGTGGCTGATTTTCAAACTTTGGGTTTTCAGGGGGCTGTTTTTCAAACTTTTGGTTTTCAGGGGCTTATTTTCAAATTCTGTTTTCCAAGGGGCTGATTTTCAAACTTTTGATTTTCAAGGGGCTGATTTATGAACTTTGGGTTTCCTGGGGGCCGATTTTCAAACTTTTGGTTTTCAGAAGGCTGATTTTCAAACTTTTGATTTTCAAGGTGCTGATTTTTGAACTTTGGGTTCCCTGGAGGCCGATTTTCAAACTTTTGGTTTTCAGAAGGCAGATTTTCAATCTTTTGGTTTTCCAGGGGGCTGATTTTCAAACTTTTGGTTTCCTGGGGCTGATTTTCATACTTTGGGCTTCCTGGGGCTGATTTTCAAACTTCTGGTTTTCTGGGGCTGATTTTCAAACTTTGGGTTTTCAGGGGCTGATTTTCAAACATATGGTTTTCCTGGGGCTGATTTTCAAACTTTGGGTTTTCAGGGGGCTGATTTTCAAAATGTGAGTTCTCAGAGGGCTGATTTTCAATCTTTTGGTTTTCATGTGGCTGATTTTCAAACTTTGGGTTTTCAGGGGGATGTTTTTCAAATTTTTGTTTTCAGGGGCTGATTTCCAAACTTTTGGTTTTCAGGAGCCTCATTTTCAAACTGTGGGTTTTCCAGGGGGCTGATTGTCAAGCTTTTGGTTTTCTGCGGGTTGATTTTCAAACTTTTGGTTTTTATGGGGTTGAATTTCAAACTTTCGGTTTTCAGGGGACTCATTTTCATACTTTTGGTTTTCTGGGGCTGATTTTAAAACTGGGTTTTTTCCAGGGGGCTGATTTTTGTACTATGGGTTTCCTAGGGGCTGATTTTCAAACTTTGGGTTTTCAGGGGGCTGATTTTCGAACTGTGGGATTCCTGGGGGCTGATTTTCATACTTTTGATTTTCAAGGGGCTGATTTTTGAACTTTGGGTTTCCTTGGGGCTGGTTTTCAAACTTTGGGTTTTCAAGGGGCTGATTTTTAAACTGTGGGTTTCCTTGGGGCTCATTTTCAAACCATGGGTTTTCAGGGGGCTGATTTTATAACTTTGGGTTATCAGGGGGATTATTTTCAATCTTTTGGTTTTCATGTGGCTGATTTTCAAACTTTGGGTTTTCAGGGGGCTGTTTTTCAAACTTTTGGTTTTCAGGGGCTGATTTTCAAACTCTGGGTTTTCCGAGGGGCTGATTTTCAAACTTTTGATTTTCAAGGGGTGAATTTTTGAACTTTAGGTTTCCTGGGGGCTGATTTTCAAACTTTTGGTTTTCATGCTGTTCATTTTCAAACTTTAGGTTTTCAGGGGGCTGATTATCGAACTTTTGGTTTCATGGGGCTGATTTTCAAACTTTGTGTTTTTTCCTGGGGTCTGATTTTTGAACTTTGGGTTACCTGGTGGTGGATTTTCAAACTTTGGGTTTTCAGGGGGCTGATTTTTAAACTTTGGGTTTCCTGGGGGCTTATTTTCTAACTGTGGGTTTCCCGGGTGCTGATTTCCAAATTTTGGTTTTCAGGGGGCTCATTTTCAAACTTTGGGTTTTCCAGGGGGCTTATTTTTAAACTTTTGGTTTTCAGGGGGTTGATTTTCAAAGTATTGGTTTTCCAGGGAGCTAATTTTCAAACTTTAAGTTTCCTGGGGGCTGATTTTCAAACATTGGGTTCCCTGAAGGCTGATTTTCAAACTTTTTGTTTTCAGGGGGTTTATTTTCAAACTTTTGGCTTTCAGGGGGCTGATTTTCAAACTTTTGGTTGCCTGGGGCTGATTCTCAAACTTTGGGTTTTCCAAGGGATGATTTTCAAACTTTGGGTTTTCTGGGGTCTGATTTTCAAACTTTGGGTTACCTGGGGGCTGATTTTAAAATTTCTGGTTTCCCGGGGCTGATTTCCATACTTTGGGCTTCCTGGGGGCTGATTTCCAAACTTTTGGTTTTCTGGGGGCTGATTTTGAAACTTTGGGTTTTCAGGGGACTGATTTTCAAACTTTAGGTTTTCAGGGGGCTGATTTTCAAACTTCAGGTTTTCCTGGGGCTGATTTTCAAACTTTTGGTTTTCAGTGGGCTGATTTTCAAACTTTTGGTTTTCAGGGGGCTGATTTTCAAACTTTAGATTTTCAAGGGGCTGATTTACAAACTTTTGGTTTTCAGAGGGCTGATTTTCAAACTTTGGGTTTTCCAAAAGGCTGATTTTTTAACTATGGGTTTTCCAGGGGGCTGATTTTCAAACTTTTGGTATTTGGGGGGCTGATTTTCAAAATTTTGGTTTTCAGGGGCCTGATTTTCAAACTTTGGGTTTCCCGGGGGCTGAATTTCAAACTTTGGGTTTTCCAGGGGGTTGTTTCTCAAACTTTTGGTTTTCCAGGGGGATGATTTTCAAACTTTTGGTTACCTAGGGGCTGATTTTCAAACTTAGGGTGTCCTGTGGGGCTGATTGTAAAATTTGGGTTTTAAGGGGGCTGATTTTCAAACATTTGGTTTTCAAGGGGGCTGATTTTAAAACTTTTGGTTTCCTGGGGCTGATTTTAAAACTGGGTTTTCAGGGGGCTTATTTTCAAACTTTTGGTTTCCTTGGGGCTGATTTTCATACTTTGGAATTTCTAGGGGCTGATTTTCAAACTTTGAGTTTCCTGAGGGCATATTTTCAAACTTTGGGTTTTCAGTGGGCTGATTTTCAAACTTTGGGTTTTTCCTAGGCCTGATTTTCAAACTTTGGGTTTCCTGGGGCAGATTTTTAAACCTTGGGTTTTCAGGGGGCTGAATTCCAAACTTCGGGTTTTCACGGGGCTGATTTCAAAGATTTGGGTTTTCAGGGGCTGATTTCCAAACTTTTGGTTTTCAGGGGGTTCATTTTCAAACTGTGGGTTTTCCAGGGGGCTGATTGTCAAACTTTGGGTTTTCAGAAGGCAGATTTTCAATCTTTTGGTTTTCCATGGGGCTGATTTTCAAACTTTTGGTTTTCAGGGGACTCATTTTCAAACTTTTGGTTTTCTGGGGCTGATTTTAAAATTGGGTTTTTACCAGGGGGCTGATTTTTGAACTTTGGGTTTCCTAGGGGCTGATTTTCAAGCTTTGGGTTTTTCCTAGGCCTAATTTTCAAACTTTGGGTTTCCTGGGGCTGATTTTTAAACCTTGGGTTTTCAGGAGGCTGATTTTCAAACTTTGGGTTTTCACAGGGCTGATTTCAAAACTTTGGGTTTTCAGGGGCTGATTTCCAAACTTTTGGTTTTCAGGGGGCTCATTTTCAAACTGTGGGTTTTCCAGGGGGCTGATTGTCAAACTTTGGGTTTTCAATGGGTTGATTTTCAAACTAGGTTTTTGTGAGGTTGAATTTCAAACTTTTGGTTTTCAGGGGACTCATTTTCAAACTTTTGGTTTTTCGATGCTGATTTTGGAACTGGGTTTTTTTTCCAGGGGGCTGATTTTTGAACTTTTGGTTTCCTAGGGGCTGATTTTCAAACTTTCGGTTTTCAGGGGGCTGATTTTCTAACTGTGGGTTTCCTGGGGGCTTATTTTCAAACCATGGGTTTTCAGTGGGCTGATTTTCAAACTTTGGGTTCTCAGGGGCTGATTTTCAATCTTTTGGTTTTCATGTGGCTGATTTTCAAACTTTGGGTTTTCAGGGGGCTGTTTTTCAAACTTTTGGTTTTCAGGGGCTTATTTTCAAGCTCTGGGTTTTCCAAGGGGCTGATTTTCAAATTTTTGATTTTCAAGGGGCTGATTTTTGAACTTTGGGTTTCCTGGGGGCCGATTTTAAAACTTTTGGTTTTCAGAAGGCTGATTTTCAAACTCTGGGTTTTCCAAGGGGCTGATTTTCAAACTTTTGATTTTCAAGGGGCTGATTTTTGAAGTTTGGGTTTCCTGGGGCCGATTTTCAAACTTTTGGTTTTCAGAAGGCTGATTTTCAAACTTTTGGTTTTCCAGGGGGCTGATTTTCAAACTTTTGGTTTCCTGGGGCTGATTCTCATACTTTGGGCTTCCTTGGGGCTGATTTTCAAACTTTGGGTTTTCCAGGGTATTGATTCTCAAACTTTGGGTTTTCCAGGGGGATGATTTTCAAACTTTGGGTTTCCTGGGGGTTGATTTTCAAACTTTTGGTTACCTAGGGGCTGATCTTCAAACTTAGGGTTTCCTGTGGGGCTGATTGTCAAATTTGGGTTTTAAGGGAGCTGATTTTCAAACTTTTGGTTTTCAAGGGGGCTGATTTTAAAACTTTTGGTTTCCTGGGGCTGATTTTGAAACTGGGTTTTCAGGGGGCTGATTTTCAAACTTTTGGTTTCCTTGGGACTGATTTTCATACTTTGGAATTTCTAGGGGCTGATTTTCAAACTTTGGGTTTCCTGAGGGCATATTTTCAAACTTTGGGTTTTCAGGGGGCTGATTTTTAAACTTTGGGTTTTTCCTAGGCCTGATTCTCAAACTTTGGGTTTCCTGGGGCTGATTTTTAAACCTTGGGTTTTCAGGGGGCTGATGTTTAAACTTTGGGTTTTCACGGGGCTGATTTCAAAAATTTGGGTTTTCAGGGGCTGATTTCCAAACTTTTGGTTTTCAGGGGGCTCATCTTCAATCTGTGGGTTTACAGGGGGCTGATTGTCAAACTTTGGGTTTTCAAGGGCTTGATTTTCAAACTTTTGTTTTTTGTGGGGTTGAATTTCAAACTTTTGGTTTTCAAGGGACTCATTTTCAAACTTTTGGTTTTCTGGGGCTGATTTTAACCCTGGAAAGGTATGATGGGTCGTTTGCGACCCCTACAGCATTTTCAAAACCTGTTTTTTCCCCATAAATCATCAGCTGTCTTGAATATGGAAGTGATCGACCTGCAAGGGGTGACCAGTCTACATGCCATTGTCTGCTTAAGGACTGATTTTCGTCTAACTTCCCTCCTTCCCTGTTTTTTTACCCCCCCCCCAGGGGTCGACCTCGACCCTGAATACCTTTATAGGGGTAAGTGATCAAACAGCAAAGTTATTACATAATTATAAATTGTCGAACAGTGTTGATACTTGTTTGGTTCTTTATAGTTGGAAAGTGTGGGTGGATGGTGTGTCTACCACTTGCATGACATTGGTTTTGGCTTAGATGCCATATATTGCCATGAGGTCCATTTTCCCTCAAATGCTAATTTCTGATTTTTTGGGGTTTTTTGCAAATTTGATTTTTTTTCTATTTATTTTGAATTTATCTTCAATAATGGCCAGCAGACAGTATTCACTCGGCATGGATGTTATCAACACACTTCTAATGGAGTTAAAAAGAGATGTTGATGATAATATGGAGCTTGCAACCCCATTCTTCATTTCAAGTGGTAGATTGGGCTGTAAGAGTTGTTGCGGTTTGCGGCCATTTTGTTGACATACCCGAAAGGTAAGTTGGCATATCTCTATATATTCTTGTTCTGTATAGAATTCGTGATATTTTGGTATAATTTAATGCATAAATGTCATATTTTATAGGAGATACAATGATTTTCATAGGAAATTTACATTGTGAACTAGGCCGTCAAAAAATGACCTTTAGATTTCGCCCCTGTTATAACAGTAAATTACATCTTAGTGCACATTTTATTAAGTATTTCTGTTCTAGGATGATATGAGTTTATTCTATAAAAATATTAGCCTCTTCCTATTTCATTTGGGTACCCAAAAAAATTCATGAAATTTGGACAAACTTTTTTGGCCAAAAAAATTTACCTTTTTTTTCTCATTTCAGATCTTGACTTCTATGGGTCCAACTCATTTCCAGCAATTACACGCTGTTGCTTTGCCATCTAAGGTGTCCATAAAGGGATTTATGTGTATATGTATATTTCTATTTTTTGTGAATATTTACGTCAAGGTTTTTTTTGTATACTTAAATTTTTAATATATTTCCAATAAATAGTTATTTTGTAGATGGGTATCATTTATATTTTCAGTAATTTTTAGCATTCTTTGAAGTATTATTAGCAAGTCAAACAATACAGATTGATGCATAACTAAATTTTTCCTGAATTTTTTTCGGAGTCGGGGTCGTTCACGACCGAGTATACCCTTAAAGGGGTGTCCAAGTAGCATACCTATCCAGGGTTAAAACTGGGTTTTTCCTGGGGGCTGATTATTGAACTTTGGGTTTCCTAGAGGCTGATTTTCAAACTTTGGGTTTTTCCTAGGCCTGATTTTCAAACTTTGGGTTTCCTGGGGCTGATTTTTGAACCTTGGTTTTTCACGATGCTGATTTTCAAACTTTGGGTTTTCACAGGGCTGATTTCAAAACTGGCTTTTCAGGGGCTGATTTCCAAACTTTTTGGTTTTCAGGGGGCTCATTTTCAAACAGTGGGTTTTCCAGGGGGCTGATTGTCAAACTTTGGGTTTTCAGGGGGTTGATTTTCAAACTTTTGGTTTTTGTGGGGTTGAATTTCAAACTTTTGGTTTTCAGGGGACTCATTTTCCAACTTTTGGTTTTCTGGGGCTGATTTTAAAACTGGGTTTTTTTCCAGGGGGCTGATTTTTTATCTTTGGGTTTCCTAGGGGCTGATTTTCAAACTTTGGGTTTTCAGGGGGCTGATTTTCAAACTGTGGGTTTCCTGGGGGCTCATTTTCAAACCATGGGTTTTCAGTAGGCTGATTTTCAGACTTTTTGTTCTCAGGGGGCTGATTTTCAATCTTTTGGTTTTCATGTGGCTGATTTTCAAACTTTGGGTTTTCAGGGGGCTGTTTTTCAAACTTTTGGTTTTCAGGGGCTTATTTTCAAACTCTGTGTTTTCCAAGGGGCTGATTTTCAAACTTTTGATTTTCAAGGGGCTGATTTATGAACTTTGGGTTTCCTGGGGGCCGATTTTCAAACTTTTGGTTTTCAGAAGGCTGATTTTCAAACTCTGGGTTTTCCAAGGGGCTGATTTTCAAACTTTTGATTTTCAAGGTGCTGATTTTTGATCTTTGGGTTCCCTGGGGGCCGATTTTCAAACTTTTGGTTTTCAGAAGGCAGATTTTCAATCTTTTGGTTTTCCAGGGGGCTGATTTTCAAACTTTTGGTTTCCTGGGGCTGATTTTCATACTTTGGGCTTCCTGGGGCTGATTTCCAAACTTTTGGTTTTCTGGGGCTGATTTTCAAACTTTGGGTTTTCAGGGGCTGATTTTCAAACTTTTGGTTTTCCTGGGGCTGATTTTCAAACTTTGGGTTTTCAGGGGGCTGATTTTAAAACTGTGAGTTCTCAGAGGGCTGATTTTAAATCTTTTGGTTTTCAAGGGGGCTGATTTTAAAACTTTTGGTTTCCTGGGGCTGATTTTAAAACTGGGTTTTCAGGGGGCTGATTTTCAAACTTTTGGTTTCCTTGGGGCTGATTTTCATACTTTGGATTTTCTAGGGGCTGATTTTCAAACTTTGGGTTTCCTGAGGGCATATTTTCAATTTTTGGGTTTTCAGTGGGCTGATTTTCAAACTTTGGGTTTCTCCTAGGCCTGATTTTCAAACTTTGGGCTTCCTGGGGCAGATTTTTAAACCTTGGGTTTTCAGGGGGCTGATTTTCAAACTTTGGGTTTTCACGGGGCTGATTTCAAAGATTTGGGTTTTGAGGGGCTTATTTCCAAACTTTTGGTTTTCAGGAGGCTCATTTTCAAACTGTGGGTTTTCCAGGAGGCTGATTGTCAAACTGAGTTTTCAGAAGGCAGATTTTCAATCTTTTCGTTTTCCAGGGGGCTGATTTTCAAACTTTTGGTTTTCAGGGGACTCATTTTCAAACTTTTGGTTTTCTGGGGCTGATTTTAAAACTGAGTTTTTACCAGGGGGCTGATTTTTGAACTTTGGGTTCCCTGGGGGCCGATTTTCAAACTTTTGGTTTTCAGAAGGCAGATTTTCAATCTTTTGGTTTTCCAGGGGGCTGATTTTCAAACTTTTGGTTTCCTGGGGCTGATTTTCATACTTTGGGCTTCCTGGGGCTGATTTTCAAACTTGGTTTTCTGGGGCTGATTTTCAAACTTTGGGTTTTCAGGGGATGATTTTCAAATTTTAGGTTTCCTGGGGGCTGATTTTCAAACTTTAGGGTACCTGGGGGCTGATTTCAAAACATTTGAATTCCTGGGGCTGATTTTCATACTCTGGGCTTCCTGGGGGCTGATTTTCAAACTTTTGGTTTCCTTTGGGCTGATTTTCAAACTTTGGGTTTTCCAGGGGGCTGATTCTCAAACTTTGTGTTTTCTAGGGGATGATTTTCAAATTTTAGGTTTCCTGGGGGCTGATTTTCAAACTTTAGGGTACCTGGGGGCTGATTTCAAAACTTTTGGTTTCCTGGGGCTGATTTTCATACTCTGGGCTTCCTGGGGGCTGATTTTCAAACTTTTGGTTTTCTGGGGGCCGATTTTCAAACTTTGAGTTTTCAGGGGGCTGATTTTCAAACTTTAGGTTTTCAGGGGGCTGATTTTCAAATTTCAGGTTTTCCTGGGGTTATTTTTTCCAAACTTTTGGTTTTCAGTGGGCTGATTTTCAAACTTTTGGTTTTAAGGGGGCTGATTTTCAAACTTATGATTTTCAAGGGGCTGATTTACAAACTTTGGGTTTTCAGAGGGCTGATTTTCAAACTTTAGGTTTTCCAAAAGGTTGATTTTTAAACTATGGGTTTTCCAGGGGGCTGATTTTCAAACTTTTGGTATTTGGGGGCTGATTTTCAAAATTTTGGTTTTCAGGGGCCTGATTTCCAAACTTTGGGTTTCCTGGGGGCTGATTTTCAATCTTTGGGTTTCCTGGGGGCTGATTTTCCAACTTTTGGTTACCTATGGGCTGATCTTCAAACTTAGGGTTTCCTGTGGGGCTGATTGTCAAATTTGGGTTTTAAGGGGGGCTTATTTTCGAACTTTTGGTTTTCAAGGGGGCTGATTTTAAAACTTTTGGTTTCCTGGGGCTGATTTCAAAACTGGGTTTTCAGGGGGCTGATTTTCAAACTTTTGGTTTCCTTGGAGCTGTTTTTCATACTTTGGATTTTCTAGGGGCATATTTTCAAACTTTGGGTTTCCTGAGGGCATATTTTCAAACTTTGGGTATTCAGGGGGCTGATTTTCAAACTTTGGGTTTTTCCTAGGCCTGATTTTCAAACTTTGGGTTTCTTGGGGCTGATTTTCAAACCTTGGGTTTTCAGGGGGCAGATTTTCAAACTATAGGTTTTCACGGGCTGATTTCAAAAATTTGGGTTGTCAGGGGCTGATTTCCAAACTTTTGATTTTCAGGGGGCTCATTTTCAAACTGTGGGTTTTCCAGGTGGCTAATTGTCAAACTTTGGTTTTCAGGGGGTGATTTTCAAACTTTTGGTTTTTGTGGGGTGATTTCAAACTTTCGGTTTTCAGGGGACTCATTTTCCAACTTTTGGTTTTCTGGGGCTGATTTTAAACTGGGTTTTTTTCAGGGGGCTGATTTTTGAAACTTTGGGTTTTCCTAGGGGCTGATTTTCAAACTTTGGGTTTTCAGGGGGCTGATTTTCAAACTGTGGGTTTCTTGGGGGCTTATTTTCAAACTGGGTTTTCAGTAGGCTGATTTTCAAGCTTTTTGTTCTCAGGGGGCTCATTTTCCAATCTTTTGGTTTTCATGTGGCTGATTTTCAAACTTTGGGTTTTTTCCAGGGGCTGATTTCAACTTTTGGTTTCCTAGGGGCTGATTTTCAAACTTTGGGTTTTCAAGGGGCTGATTTTCAGACTGTGGGTTTCCTGGGGGCTTATTTTTGAATCCATGGGTTTCCTGGGGGCCGATTTTCAAACTTTTGGTTTCCCGAAGGCTGATTTTCAAACTCTGGGTTTTCCAAGGGGCTGATTTTCAAACTTTTGATTTTCAAAGGGCTGATTTTTTAACTTTGGGTTTCCTGGGGGCCGATTTTCAAACTTTTGGTTTTCAGAAGGCTGATTTTCAAACTTGGTTTTCCAGGGGGCCGATTTTCAAACTTTTGGTTTCCTGGGGCTGATTTTCATACTTTGGGCTTCCTGGGGGCTGATTTTCAAACTTTTGGTTTTATGGTGACTGATTTTCAAACTTTGGGTTTTAAGGGGCTGATTTTCCAACTGGGTTTTCAGGGGCTGATTTTCAAACTATTGGTTTTCCTTTGGCTGATTTTCAAACTTTGGGTTTTCAGGGGGCTGATTTTGAAACTTTGGGTCTTCCAAGGGGCTGATTTTCAAACTTTTGGTATTCAGGGGGCTGATTTTCAAACTTTTGGTTTTCAGAGGGCTGATTTTCAAACTTTTGAATTTCAACTGGCAGATTTACAAACTTATGATTTTCAAGGGGCTGATTTTCAAACTTTGGGTTTTCCAAAAGGCTTATTTTCAAACATTTGGTTTCCTGGGGGCGGAATTTTGAACTTTGGGTTTTCCAGTGAGCTGATTTTTAAACTATGGGTTTTCCAGGG